>NC_056745.1:64933600-65073600 GCF_019279795.1 Protopterus annectens
AACTTTGCCAGCTGAGTGTAACAGGAAATCTGCTCATTTCCACACTGTAGTGCAATCTCAGAGTTGGTATATTTAATTTGCAGGGGGTTTGCGGGGTGCAGAGGGGCATAGCCCCCTGCAAAAACATAAAAGTAGAAAATAAATTATTGTATTAATGGAATTTAGCAATCAGTAATGAATATTTATGTCAGTGCTATAGATACTGTCATGAATATTCAGTGAGATTTTCTTTGATTATGTGGGTATAAGTTGGTAGGTGGGATGTAGGTGAGGTTAGGTACGTAGTATGGTGTTTTAAAATGATAGTGTAGTGTTGCTATGGTATACACTCTTACTTTCATAATTGGATTAACTGGGAGGTAAGTCAGAATGGGCTTTGGAATTTGTTCAATCTATAGCTAAATTTGATACAATGTGAACTGGAATATACAGCATTATGTGCTATTTCATTTGAAGAAAACTTTTTACTTTACGTATTGTACACTTGGCATGGTGAATTACACTATTTTTTTCCATTGGATTAGTATGGTTACACTGGTGATGGGAAAAGGTCACATGTCTGCTTCATTTATGTCAGTCTTTTGAGTATCGAGTTTTTGAATTTCATTCATTTGAAAGTCAGCGATTTCACTTGTCAGGATTGTGACATTTTGAGTTTCTCATCTCGGTGTTATAAAAGTTGGTCTACTAGTACCTTGTAAAGTAGACCCCATTAATGTGCCTGCCCCCTTACTGTTGGACTACTGAAATGCCCTTTACTTGGAGCTTCTAGCCACTGACCTCAGACATATCCAGTTGGCGCAAGCTCTACAGCCAGACTTTTAAATGGTAGACCTTTTCATATCTACATGACACCTGTGCTGCAGTGTCTTTGATGGCCTGAAGGTCATTATGCATGGTATGTTTGCTAATATGCCTTGCTCTATACAGTTTGGATCCTCTTGTCTAGCTGAATGACCATCACATTATAAACAGGCTCAATCATTCTGCCCACCTGAGGAACTGCTGTTTTTACTCATGAGTTTCATATAAGAAGGTTTATTTTCCTGCTGTACTTTTGTCCTGTAAAACACATTACCTCACACCTTTGGAAGAGAACCTTATTGGTCAGTTTTATAAGTATCATGAACACTTATTTGCTTCAGAAACCTTATCTAAGATATGACTTCTTGTTTATAACTCTCGATCCCAGTTCAGTCTTATAGTTTATTGTTTTATTATTTATGTTTTATCTGCCTTGTTGTATTTTTATGGTCTTAGCAGATCAGGTTCTGGGCACTATAACAAAATATGATTAGTTAATTGATTGACTGATTACTGATTGTGGCTGATTGATTAATTAATTGTCTGACTGACTCACTGACTGATCAACTGTCAAATTCTGTTCCTTGGTATAGGGTTTATGCTCCAAATGTCAATATCACAATGGTTGTTCCATAGAAGCTGTATTTTTACAGGCATGCAGAGCCATACAACTGGGTTAAAAGTATTAGCTTCCTCTATATCCTGTTCACAAGAACTACTTGCATACAAACCAAACATTCTTGAATGAAGATTATGATATCCCTAACAAGAAAATGGATGCTATTTTATGAATCTAAACATCTTTCATAAGCTGCAGAAGTGTGCTGTAGGACTTTGAGAATCTCCCTTATTCTATATTGTTTTCTAGAATCAGCAATGCTTAGGCAGCGTTGTATCATATCAAGATCATGTAGGCCTATGTCTTGCTACTTTGTTTTTCATTCTTTCTTACAATCTCAACTACACATCAGTTTTTCTTACTCTTCTGAATGACACTATCACATTCTTATATACTTTTTTCTCTTCAGATCAAGTCAAATCCATCACAGAGCTACAGCCCTACTTTTCTACCGCTTTCATAAAACTCAGCTATCTTAGACTTTTGTAAATGTCTTAGTACCTTACTTTCAAATCTTGTTCTCACATTATGGTACTATCATCTACAACCAAGCTTTCTTCCATTAATAACAACCTTAAAATACTACTACTCTATCTATTAAATGCATCCTCGAATCTTCTCTTAGCAAGTAACCTAAGGTGTATCCTACCAAACTTATCATAACACACTGTTTCTGATGGCAATATAATGCCCAAACATGCCATAAACCATAACTATCTTTCTATTTAATGTAACATCTATTTGTGAAAATTTTGTAAATTGTATGAAAAGAATTGTACTGGAGCTTTTCTCCCCAGGTCTCCTCTAAAAAGGCAGTTGCCCAGTTGGACTTTCCTGATCAATAAAGACAAATAAACAGATAAAGCTTTAAAACCTAGCTTTTATCATTGTTCACCACTGTTTTGAGTGTACTTTATGCTAATGTATGTAGAACATTTAATAAAACAAGTGGTCTGCTGAGTTCACAGATTACTGCAGATGCCCCTGGATGGCTGCTCCTACCCCGCTCCCCTTCCCATGTCCTCCCTTTTACCTGTCTTTAAATTCATTAGTGCTTTTGTTGACATTGTGCTATTTCTCTTTCATACTCCTTCCTTCTCTCTCTTTCTCTCTCTCTCTTTCTTGTCCTCCTTCGCACTCTTCTTCCTCGTGTCAGGTTAATCAGGGAAACCATTACCATCTCAATAAAAAGCACTTCCCTAAATCCAGCCTTAAACTGTCTTCTTATAGCTGTCATGAAGACCATAGTTCCCCTTTCTTCCTTCCTTCTGAAATCTGTTCCAACTGACTCCTTATCTTAAGATGAGCACGTGTCATATCACTCCAAAGCATCCTCTTCCCTTCTTTCCAGAAGGCTGCTTGCCTGCAGTACCAGGTTTGTAATACAGGTGGAGCTGCTGCTGTGCTTGAGGACTTCAGCTTGACTCTAGCCATGCCTACCGTTAGGCAGTTTTGGCATTTTGGTCAGAATAGATAATGAGGTCATTAACAAAGAATGTTAGTGAATCTCATTACCTTTTCTGGGCATAGTGGGGCCCCATTCAGTTCAGCATTGTGAGTCATTAAACTGAGTGAATCCAAGCCCTCTGGGATAATGTCACCTCATGTGGGAGGGATTCATTTCAGTTGTCTGTGCAGCAGGAGCAGGACGTCACAGGCTGTTCATGTTCATAACCCTGGAGCTATGGAATCTGGCCACACTATATAGTGCTAGTTTGAAAAATATTCATACTTATTTTAGGTAAATAAAGGAAACTACTGCAGCAAAAGAAAGTATATGGACCGAAGACATATTGAAACTGTTTCATAAAGAACGATCCATAACAGACAAAATGAAATATCGACATATAACAAAAAGACTGTGGGGATATTGAGAAAAAAATAGCACACGGTTATGCAAAATAGCATGGTAAGCAGTGACAGCCAAAAAGAGGAAGATTTAGAGACACACATGGCTTAGTCACACTTCTGGAGAACTAACATGCCATGTGTCATATGCAAATTACTGCATTTTGGAATACAGATGTGTGGCAACATTCCAATGAGAACCATCGTGTATGCAAATGCTGGAATCAAATGTCGTGTAATTCAGAAACATAATGAGCCACGTGATCACCTGTTCTGAACACTGTGATTTTCCGGTGTAAAAGATCTTCACTCAGGATGCTAGGAACAAAAGCAGTATTAGCATAGCTGTAAGTTTTACTGCCTGCTTTCAGAACCAGTGTCTGTGATGCTGAGCATCATTACCTTGTGACTTATAGTTAGGTCCAGCAGTGACTAGCAGACAATTACTTCCATGAGCAGGATGTTGTCAATCACTAGCATGTAGACAGAGTCACCATGGGAGTCAGTTGGCATGTGGTCCCCTCTGAAGTCAAGGAGTGTGCATGGCCTGCCTATCTCAGTAAACATGAGCATTTGTGTAGCATTAACCATCCATGGTAGGAGACCTTTACAGCATCTGACAGGTGACACATTAGGAGGTCTACAGGCATCAGCCTATTGAATCCTACAACAGTTCCTTAGAGTGACACTGCATCACATGGGGAAGCATGTTTGATTTCTGCACAAAACAGAGGAGAGAAACAAAGCCCATTTCTCTAAGGCCCTGGGGGCACTGACGGCACCTACATTGCTGTTAAGGCTTCACCTGCTCTATATGACATCCGTTATATCAACTAAAAGTGCTTCCACTCCATCAACTGTCAAGTATTGTGCAGTGAGCAGGGGTATTATGTTTGTGCACCGATAATTCCCAAATTTGGCACATGTGTGACTTAAACCAGCATTTTATGCAGGGTGACTTTCCATAGTGTTACCTACTTGGTAAGTGCATGTACTGTCAGCCAGAGAGTTCCTAATATGCTGTCCACATGGACATAGGCACCAGTCCATTCATAATACTGTCCATTGTTGTGTACTGCATGCAATGCAGGATATGTTATGATTCACTGGGTAATGACCCCATCTGTAGCCCCCTGAATGTGCAAAGATATCCTATAATACATGCTGCATTGTCACAAAAGTAGAACATAGTCAAATGCGTGTTCAGATTTGTGAAGACTCAGTTTTGCTGCTTGGACATATCTAGTATTATACTGCTGTCTGAGGTGTCTCACAAAAGAGGAGAAATTCCTGAGCAGATGTAAAGAACCTCATACCTGGCAGTAGCTTGGATGTGGATGTGGAACCTGTGATAACTGACCAAATCTCTGTAAGGGATGCACCAGGTTGGACCTAGCATGTTTTATTATTATTGTATAAGTAATCACTAGTGTGAATGGGTTAGTCATCAAAACACATAACTATATCTATTGTCCAGGTATAGCAGGTCTGCAAATGTGACATCCTGCATCACAAAGTATTTATGTGTCCAAAGGCTATGCAAATATTCGTCATGTTTGCCACATGTTGGTAAGATTGATGCATATGTTTCAGCATTACCATAGGCAAGTTATTGTTATGTCTCACAGGTTCCGCTAGTGTGGAGTCCAACACAATAGGTCAGCACATGCCTGATAGGTTCATAGGTGTGTACTAGGCTAATGGCCTTGGAGCCTTTACAGGCCTAGCCCATAGAAGTGCACTGCATCATGCCGCCCGATGTTAGTTCCCAGTGCCTCTATCAAGTAGAGCCACTGCAGTGATCCCCATGGTGAACTTTCTATTTCACATCCTCTCATCAAGATTTCTCTTGAAGAGGGCCAGTGAGGTGCTCTGCTTGACATGTATGGGAAGTCTATTCCAGAGCATGAGCAGTCTCTGGGTTATGAACCTGTTCCTCCAGCATGTTTTCTTGATTGTGGTAATGAGGCTGAGGTCTCTGGTGCATGTGGTGTTGGAGGATTAGTATTTCTTTAGATGTAGCATTTCTAACAGAGCTGGGTCAGACATGGCTTTGTAAGTCAAGCAGAGATCACCTCTTAGTAGACGATATGGGACAGAAAATAGCTGGAGTTTTTTGAGTCTGTCCATGTAGGACATGTGTTTAAGGCCTAGGATCCTCATCGTGTGGTACTTTTGTGGCCTTTCCAGCTGTTGCGTCTAGTGAGGTACATGCCAAATGGGGCATTATACTCGATGACTGGCCTAATGAGGGAAGAGTAGAGAGAGATGATAACCTTTTTCTTCCTGGATGCAAAACCCTTGGTAATGAGACGTGCCACACAGAAGGACTTTGTGACCACAGTGACAATGTGGTGATTGAAGGAGAGGATGATGTCAACTTGTGTTGCCAGATCTTGTATAACACCTTCAGTGTTCAGTGGGCTCCCATCGATGTGGTAATTAGTGGGAACTGAGTTTAATTACTGGGAACTGAGTTTTTCCCAAATGGGATGATGACGCATTTTTTTGGCATTAAGCTTAAGGCCATGGTTTTAACACCAGTCATTGGTCTTTGTGAGGCCTTTCTGTAGGATGTCTACATCACTTGGGGAGTTAATTTTGGCTTCCAGCTTGCAGTTGTCTGTGAACTTGGTCAACCAGAGTCCCTCTGTGTTGGACTGGACTTCTGAGAAGTAAATGCCAAACTGGAGAGGACCCAGGACCAATCCCTGTGGGACTCCATTCATGACTGGTCGGCGATCTGCCTTGGAGTCCACTACTTTCACACTGTGGGTTCTACCTGTGAGTCAATTTGCAACCCACCTAGTGCTATAGGGGTTGATGCCTAGTTTAGTGAGTTTATCAATAATTCCTGAGTGGGGAATGGTATCAAAGGCCTTGGCCAGATCAAGGTAGGCTGTATGAACTGCCTTGCCCTCATCCAGCGCTCTGGTGACTGACTCAAAGAAGTCAACCAGGTTAAGCAGGCATGATCTACCTTTCACAAAAACCAAATTGCATGGGATCTAGAGTTTGGAGATTCCCTATTAGGTCCATGATGATGTGCTCCACAGCCTTACATAGCAGATTTGTCAGGCTAATGGGCGATAATTCCCAGGGTCTGTAGTCGCTCCCCCTTTATGGAGAGGGATGACTGCAGCAGTGTGCCATTCAGTAGGGACAAAGCCTGAGGTGAGGCTGTGGCTGAACAGGGCACACAGATGTGGTGCCAGTTCACTTTGAAGTTCATGTAGAACACATCCAGGGATATTGCCAGGTCTCATGGAAGCTGTATTCTTGGCCATGGACAATGCAGCTTTAACCTGTGCTGCATTAATGCTGGGTGCCTGGCATTCCTCCGGTATTGTGATTGGTCCTTTAGGGGGAAAGAGGGGGAAAGTTGGCACTGAATCTGTCAGCCAGTATGTTGGCAATATCTGTTGGCTCAGTATAGGAGGCACCATTGTGCAGTAACTCAGAGCAAACCTGGGTATTGCCATGGAGATTCTTGGCATACTGTCAGCAAGTCATCTGTGGCTGACTATGACGGCACCAAGCACAGAACTAGTTCAATAAAACAGTGCAGTAAGATACCTGTTGACTGCTCCATGCCACACAATATGGTCACACAGAAGTATTTGCAATGTGGGGGCATTGTAGTACTGCTGGACAGACCTGTAGCAGTAGCAGAGGAGTTAGATGAGGAGTCATTGGAGGAGCCAGCTGTAGAGATGCATCATGGGAGGCAGAGACAGGAGCAATACATTGTGTTACTGACAAAGGTGTGGTGTTTGGCCTGTAACTATGGGTCATGACATGGACAACACTAAATAAAAGTGAAGAAGGCATTAACATACCCAGGCTATGAATTACAGTATTTTAGCTGGCCATGCTGTGCATTAGATATTACAATGCCTTCACAGGCCAGAAGAATGAGTAGGTGCGGTCATCATCATCTGCACAGGTGGAGTGGAACAAAGTGACAGGGGATAGCAATGCTACCGTAGGTGAAAGGGTTATGGGTGGAGGGTATGATAGCCACTCACACAATATGGAGGTTGTCAGGATTCAGGGATCACATCCTCCAGTATCAGGATGAAGTTTCCATATGGTGAACATTGACTGGGTATACTATGTGGCCCTATTGTATCAAGACTGGCGGTATGATGTCCAGTCAATGGTATAGCACTTCAGGAGGGTGTATGAGAACCCAGCTATTCTCCCCATGGAGGGAGGCAGCCAGTGGTCAGCATTCATGACCTCACAAACTAATATGGCTATACATTGCACTCAGTAGACCATCAGGGGACTGAGATGACATGGAACTGCAGGACTTTGAGTAGCTAGCCTGGTGGGTTGTCTCATGGTGGAGTTAGAAGAGCATCGGCCATGACCATGAGAGTGTCTACACCTAGGGGTGAAGACAGCCATGGAGTGGTGACAGCAGTGCAGTCTCTGGAAGAGTGTGTGCATTCTGAGAAACCCCTGCTATGCAAGATGCACAACTGGTAAATGTACAATAGATGCTGACATGGCCATCACTGCCCTTAGCAGCTGTGTCTAATCCACATCCCAGTATGCCATGTGACTTTGTATGCATTCCAGGATGTCCCACAGTTACTGCAGCAGATGCAGTTCCTCACATAGGCCACACAGTACAGTCAGCATCTCTAACATGGTGTGCATAGTGCCCATCAAGGCCTGGATCAAAGGCCTGCAAATTCACTGATTGATGCAAATGGTGACACCCAGGTCATGGAATGTCCTCAAGTCTTGGTGACAATGGCCACCTTGAACCTTCTCCCTCTGTGGTTGGAGTGCACACATTGGAGGTAGTGCAGGTGAACTGATGCCATCTGAAGTGGTGATTCTTATTTTGATTAACTGGGGCAAACCTAGACAGGATGCCCAATGCTAAATACAGGGGATTCTGGAGATTCCTTCTTCCTCTCCGCCACTATCTCACCTGAGGGGGATGCATGTATGCTCTTCCATATTAGATTGCTGACAGTGTCTCTGTTTTATTTTACTAGCTCTGTGCTTGGTGCCATCATAGTCTGCCACAGATGACTTGCTGACATCAGGCATGTGCTGACCCACTGCGTTGGACTCCACACTACTGGAACCTGTGAGATATAACAATAACTTGCCTATGGTAATGCTGAAACATATGCATCACTCCTACTAACATGTGGAAAACATGATGATTATTTGCATAGTTAAATACTTTGTGGTACAGGATGTCACATTTGCAGCCCTGATATACTGGGACAATAGATATGGTTATGTGTTTTGATGGTTAACTCATTCACACTAGTGATTCCCTCCACAACACTAACAGAACATGCTAGTCCCAACCTGGTACATCCCTTACAGACAGCTAGTCAGTTCTCACCGGATCCACAGACACATTATGTGGAATTACATTCGATGACAGTGGAGTTTGCTAATTGTTGAGTTGTTAGTCGAAGGTGGTTTAGGTGAAAGTTTTTTGTTTTTTTCTGCTTGCCAAAATTACTTTTGATGACAACATCACCGCTGAAAAATCTTATATAAGCATTTTGCTGTAGATTACCTCTGCTTTTAGTAATCCCAACAAATGCATTTTCAATTTCATGGTACTAGGGTCTTTTGCATATATCTGTCACTGTCTCTGATAGCAAAAGTACTTGTAACAGTTAAGAAAAAAAAAAAAAGCAATTAGAATTGTTCTCTTCTGACCAAAACAACTATGATTCACTCAGAAGTCAGGAGCAGAGCTCTCATCATGACCCTGCACAATAAACTGCTCTCTCAGCAGAAAGGGAAAGACATCATACTATTCTCAGAGCTCTTGTTCTAAGAGGCTGGAGGATCTCAAATTAAACAATTATTCTTCATGTCACTGGAAGGTACACAAATACTAGAAAAGCATTCCTTTCTAAATGTACCAGATTTTTATTTTGCTGTCAGAATAGATCCATTAATGTAAATTGTGGGTCAATTTCACAAGTATTACAACATCTGGTGTCACTGTTTAATACACATGTTGCTTATTTTTCTGTTAAAGCGCATATTTTAACCATTTCTTCCTGCTTGTCTGATGAGCTGCCTTTAACTATAAACTGTGGTTAATCCGTTTTTAAAAAGGTGTTTTACATTTAGAAACTCCTAAATATCTACAGGTTCCAGCATAGGATTAAAATTGTATTCTAGAAAATTGATCTTACCACCCTTTGTACCAGTCCGTTCAAATGACTTGAAGCAGTTGTCTTTAAATAGTCCATTTCTAACTGTTGGTATTTCCATGATAAAGATTTCTGAACTACAAGCACAAATATTTAAAGAGTCTTGCATAATCTTCCATAAAGAAACGGTTTCTTTAAGAACAAATTCCTCCATTATGCCTCAGGTGGTCTCTTGAATTATTCATCCTTCAATACCCTATCCCTAACAAAATTAGAACTGAAAAAAAATAGTACACTGCTTTGAAGTACATGGGGATCTAAGATATTGTCCAAAGAGGACTAAACTCATAAGGCAGATAGTTCATTTCCCTGGTCTCTTTTGGAATAGAAAGCAGAATTAACCAATAACCAAAAAAAAACTTCCAAGTAATAGTTAGGGGCATTGTTTTCTTTTGTGTTTAATGCAGCAAGTCTGGGAAAGTTAGGACTCAGTTTACCAGATCCTAAGCTACCACTACGGTCTTCCTATTGAATGTATCTGATCAAAGTATCTGTTAAGTTGCTACATGATTGCTCATCCATAGCACTACAAATCTGAAGCCCAGCCCAAAGGAAAAGAAGAAAAATGTCCTTTTGATGCTCTTCATCGAATATTATAGATCATTAATCCTTAAGGAACATATAAGCTACATTGTTATGTATATTTGTAATACAGATGTTTCAGCCCTGGAGATGGTTCAGTGCCACAGAAGCAAGTTTTCCATCTGTGCCACCAATGACCTAAGTTCAGGAAAAGGCTTTGGCTGCTGGTAGGAATAGATAGTGGCAGACAGGATGAAGCAGCCAATGGTCAGCTCTCATATACCAAAGGAGAGGGGGTTTGTGAGATTTCGCTGGATACCTGGGCAACATTGGTGGAGATGAGGAGTCTCTCAGGTCAAGAAAACACAAGTGACAACAGTGATGGCCTGACATCATTGCACTAGTCACTGTCACATATAGGTACTATGAGTGGCATGACATTATTGCACTTGTCACTGTCACATATAGGTACTATGAGTGGCATGACATTATTGCACTTGCCACTGTCACATATAGGTACTATGAGTGGCATGACATCATTGCACTAGTCACTGTCACATATAGGTACTATGAGTGGCCTGACATCATTGCACTAGTCACTGTCACATACAGGTACTATGAGTGGCTAAAACATGAACAGAATCCTTCACTTCCTGATGTAAACAATGAGCACTGCAAGACTGATTTCCCATGGAGCTAGGAGGCCCATTCATTATGTCTAGAGCACCCAGATAGGAGCAATTAGGGGATCCAGGGTTGACGGAGTTAAAAATCCAGGGGAGCAACCAGACACTATGGAAGGTCAGAAAATGATATTAAAAATATAGATGTTTCAGTTTTACAGCAGTGATCCTTATGATATACATATTGCAGCAATATGATAATACACCATAATAGTAAGCATAATATGATTCTAGGTAAAGGCTGGGATCCATGGCTATGCTACTTCCCTCTGGCATTGTGACTATTCTGGACCTAGTGACCCTTACAAAGTATATACCTTGGCTATTTTAGGTAGGTTCAATCTTTTGAATATAGTTCCTTAGCGATATTTCTGGCATAGATATTTTCGTCAAAATCTATTGATAATTGGCTAGACTGTTGATTCATGATGGCAGTTCACACCTATTATGTATAAATCTTTCCTCCTTTCATATAATTATATTTGAGATATTTCATTTTATCATTATATACACAAAAAGTTTAAGTGCTTGCATTTAAGTACAGTACACAAAATCAAGTAAAGTGAACATTGAGATAGACAAGTTGCAAACCATGTTGTTGATGCACAGACACAGTGTGAGCTGCACCAGTGGCAGGACAAGTGTTAATGCAGAGACGCAGTGTGTGGCTGCACCAGTGCCAGGACAAGTGTTGATGCAGAGACGCAGTGTGTGGCTGGACCAGTGGCAGGACAAGTTCAGCAATAGATTTGGGTAGCTGGTAGGGATTAGGTGATAGGATGAAGAGGCATATAGCCAGTTCTCTTATTCAAGGAGGCAGAGTATGAAGGAATTGCATACCTGACGACTCTCTGCTGGAGACCAGGAGCCACATATGTCATCTAATGGCAAATTGGAGGCAAAAACACCCTAATGTGATTACAGTAGCCACTCCCATGGTTAGGGACCTTGACTGACTTGTCACAATTCTGGTGGTCTAGGCCTCATGTTTGTACCTCCCCATTGGAGCCCTCATTTCCCTGAATGAACACTGAGTTACCGCAAGATCAACTTCCCAAAGAGTAGGCCCACACAGTAAAGGACCCTGTCAGGTGGTACCTGGTAAGGAAGGGGCCATGGAGAAATCTGGGGTTGGACAAGCATGGACACCAAGGGGGCTACTGGAGGCAGCAATGGGGGTTGGGTGGAGAGAAAGACTAAAAAAAAAAAATTAGACAAGGTACAAACACATATTTGTCTGACTGTGGAAAGTCACCTGATGCTTAAATATGACTATGAAACTAAAATAAATAAATTAGATATGGAATACAGATGAAATAATGACAAAACACTAGTTGGAATAGATGAATGTTAATGACCCTCTAAAACCATGAATTTCTGAGACTTCTCAAAGCTACTACTTTTATGTGCATGTCTTTTTATTTACTGTTTGTTGACCAGGTTGATGGACTAGTGCAAGAACCTTTTCAGCCACTCCCTGGACCACGTGGCAATAAATAAGGCAATACAACACAATGTTTGACATACAGTATTATGATCAGCAGACAATAAAATACAGAGTGAAAATATACAGACAGCTGGATACAAAACATTGCAAACATTACAGAAACAGTACAAAACATCATATTGCAATCTAATTAATGCAAAATATAGAGGTGCTGTGAATTAGCCATACAAAGTCTTTTGCACAGAATATAAGTGAACGATCAATAATGAATAGTTAAGCTTACTCACATGATAGAAAATATATGCACAAGAGGAACAGAGGGTGATGAAAAGGCAGAAGAGGAACTAGATAAGAGAGAAGCTTATACTGTTAGTACTATATATTGCTATATACAGGAGCCATTAAAATGGTCATCCAGAATAGTATAATCGTAGGCTGAAACATTTCCATTTACATAAAAAAATACATACATATAAATATTTTAGGCACAGGAAATAATGTCCTTCTAGCCTGCCAGTTACTGGTCATTCCTGTAATAAGTGTCCAGCTTGTTCTTAAAAATATCTAAACTAGTGCTTGTTTTGTTAGTCTGCTCCAAGCATCAGCTACTGTCTCAGAGAAAGAGTTAGTACATCTCTCATTCCTATATAATCTTCTGTACAGTTTGTCTAATGATTGTCTATTACTTTTTGATTACCCCAGACAGTCCCAGGGGCAGTTTTCACTAAATGCCCTATTTACTTGAATAAGGTCTCTTAAATATCTGTATGAGGTGCTGTACAAGTTCAGATATTTTAGTCTTTCATAATAACTTAACTTGTTACATCTATGGATGTCCTTGGTATATTTCCACTGTGCTCTTTCCAGTTTTTCTTATAGGTTTCCATTTTGTTATTCCATACTGGTGTTTGGGTTTAATGTAACTTACAAACAACGATCTCATCATTTCTGATTTTCTAGACTTTATAAATCTTTTTGTACAACCTAGAGTTCCACAACTACTCCCCACTCTTACGACATCATCATAGTTGTACAACCTAGAGTTCCACAACTACTCCCCACTCTTACGACATCATCATAGTTGTACAACCTAGAGTTCCACAACTACTCCCCACTCTTACGACATCATCATAGTTGTACAACCTAGAGTTCCACAACTACTCCCCACTCTTACGACATCATCATAGTTGTACAACCTAGAGTTCCACAACTACTCCCCACTCTTACGACATCATCATAGTTGTACAACCTAGAGTTCCACAACTACTCCCCACTCTTACGACATCATCATAGTTGTACAACCTAGAGTTCCACAACTACTCCCCACTCTTACGACATCATCATAGTTGTACAACCTAGAGTTCCACAACTACTCCCCACTCTTACGACATCATCATAGTTGTACAACCTAGAGTTCCACAACTACTCCCCACTCTTACGACATCATCATAGTTGTACAACCTGGAGTTCCACAACTACTCCCCACTCTTACGACATCATCATCTCCCATGTATTGATAAAACTATCCTCCCCTTTGCTCTCACTACCATCATGGATATTTTCTCTGCTTTTATGTTATTGTATATTTCCACCTCAGCAATGACTAACTCTTATGGCACTTAAGTTTGAAATCAACTCTTAATCATCTTAAAGCTTAACTTGATAAAGTATCATGCCAAAACAGTGAAGAAGCATTTGACTCATGCAATTCAACTTAAACAGATTACTTGTTGGCATTTGGACTTGTTGAAAAGACTATGTATAGTTAGCGTGTGTGTTTATTATCGTGTATTTGGAGCTTTTCTCCATTGCCCTCCACTGGAAAGGGTTTTATATCCCAGATGGCCTTTCCTGGATATCAAAAGCAAAATAAAAATAAATAAGTACATTATCATTAACTAATTGGTTGATTAGAAAAACTCAAAGCTGGATATACCCATATACCCAGGTCCTTAAATTAATCTACAGTTTCAATCACTGTGTGCTGCATTAAATATTCACCCTTCACTCTATTTCTCCCAAATCTCATGTGCTTAGTTTTTGATGTATTTACCAGCATATTATTCTCCTGTGTGCAAATAGTTAATTTAGTTGAGTTCTTTCACAGGCATGCTCTAACACATGTAATCAGTTTATCCATTTTCAAGTCATCAACATGCAGACTGTACAACATCTAAGATGACAAAGACAGATCTGAAAGATACAACCTAAACAGGTAAGGGCCTAGGACAGAGCCCTGTGAGGCACCCTGACTGTAACCAAGAATTTCACCTTTTCAATTGTTGTATGATACTTGCTGTGTCCTATCTGTAAGCCATGCAGCTATCCATCTTATCAAGATTACATCAGTACCTTGTTCTAATTTATTGATCAATGTTTTATGTATGACCTTATCAAAGGCTGAAGATAAGTCTATATAAATTACATCACACCACAATTGTTCATTTATAGCTGTTATTATATTGTTATAGAACATCATGTTACAGGTAGATCTATTTTCATAATATGCATGCTGATGTATGGTTTTAAGTTCCAACCTTTTTAATTCTTTTCAAAGCGAGATAGTGGAAGTGAGGGTCTGTATGACTCCGGGGTTTGTCCTCTTCCCCTTTCCCTTCAAGTGCATGTCTCCAAGCTTGAAGAATTTATAACTTAAATGGACTAGATATAATGGTACTGTAAGTTCACACTGAATGCATCATCCCCATTAGTTTTACATAGTGATTGTTTTCTTTCCATATAGTCTGTTATTAATCTTATGTGCTTAGGCTTAGATTTCAGTTTTATAGAATTATGTCTCAGCAGTTTAATGTTTATAACCCTGCTGGTAAAGCTTGACATGATGGAACAGTCATTTCCTAGGAACACAATGTCCAGTATGCTCTGTTCCCTGGTGTGTTTTTTTTTTTTACAGTCTGAAGCAATTATTGCTCCTGAACATACATTGTAAATACTTCCCTTACTAATGTCGTCAAACCAATATTATTCTAGTCTGTTTCTGGTAAATTTAAGTCTCCAGCTGGTATTATTTTTCAGTCCTGTGTTTCATGTAAGAAATGTATAAATTCATCTAGGTCATAACCACTTGACTTTGGTGGTCTATACACTCCAAAAACTGTTATATGTTCTAGTATTATTTTGCTGTCATGGTTACACTGTCTATAGCATTGGTGTTATCATTAAAATGTAATAGTCAAAGAATTTGTAGCAATCTTTAATCCTTATCATAACATCTCCACCTGATTTTTTTGTTAGAATGTGTGTTACGGTAAAAATATTTATAACATAACCTGACAGAACTGGTTTTCAGTCATTGTTTTTAAACCATGTTTCACAATTAATAACAACATAATTCTTGTGGGAATGTAGCAAATTTTCCAATAAAAAATATTGCTAATGCTCCTAGAATTAACAACCATCAGAGGTGCATCAAATGTTGATATCCCTAAACTTCAATTTCTGACTTGGTAAAATCATCTGTTGTGTTAGTTAAAAATTGCACTACATCTGCTGCAAAAAATTATCTTCCCTTGTCTTGACAAGTACATGCCAAACTGTCCAAAATTGGGCTCAGATGCTCTACACATTTCAACTTTTTAAAATGGGCCATTTTTCATATAAGTATTTACCCAAAAATCTTTTCATTCACACTGACCTGCCCCTCTTTTCTATATGTGATTTGTGACAAATATGTCCTAACAGCCGTACAAGATATGTTATCTAAGAGGGCTGTAAGTCACCTAGCAACTGTCAGAGAGTCCTTAAAGATGAGATCATTTCTACCAACATGGATAAGAACAGCTCCATAGCACCTTACATTAAGACATTACAAGACCCTACTCACAGCCTGTATATATTAGTATATCATTTCTGATCGGATCTGAAGAATCTCCCGCTTCTAATTCTTTAATGTCTGGTTTATCAGTTGCGACAAAGGAATGGTCTTCATCACCACTAATCTTATTTTTCTCAGTGTTTTCATTCCTTATTAATTTTTCAAGCAAACAATTCTCATTAAGCTGTCATTGTACATCCACAGCTTGAGACACATTGTCAGCTTTAGTCTTTCTCCCGTTTTTCTTTCTTCAGTCCTTCAAAGGTCAGTTTTGATTTTTTTTCCTTTTAGCCTGCCTGTTGACTGTTTCTTTCTTTATACCTTCAATGTTGAAAAAAAGTCGTTTTCTGAGAGAACAATGTCATTATTCCTTGTAATCGATGTATTACAAAGTAGTGTTCATTTTAGTGCTTGTTCTCTCTGCATTACAGACATTCATTGTTTTTTTCTACAATATTATTCATCGTGAACGTTTTCCTTTCTTTTTCTCTTTCCTTCTACATGCTCTGAATACTTGTATTCTGAATTCCAAAGTTTTCATTGGTAGTATCATGTTTAATAAGGTTTGAGTGGTCTTAACTGATAGTAGACACTTCCTTTCCTAGATGGGTTTTGCTGGCACTTTGCCTAATATTATTTATCTCATCAGCTGAGTCATTACTATATGTAACTGCACTTTTCCGAGCTGTGGAAAATTGCACAAGTGCAATCATCATCAGTAAGTCTAGATGTACCACACATAATAGGGAGAAGATCATCCAACTTTTGCCATGAAGAACACAGGTCACCAATGTTATCAGGTGTTACCTTCATATAGACACAGCATTTAGTACCCTGTGCAAGTGCTTTACCAAATCGTTACTGTTATACTCATTTAGGGAATCCATTTCAGCTAAAAACAATTAAAGAATTTGAAAAGAAAACATAATCAAAATCAGTTACCAGAAAATTCAAAGAAATTAAAACAATTAGTAGTTTAAGTTACCTTATATAAGGAAATTGCACAAACAATATGCAACTAAATATTAAATTAAGTACACTGAGCTAACCTTTTACAAAGGAAAGTAATTCATAAAGTCATCACTCTGACCCAATGTACCAGTTGTGCCAGTCACACTAAAATGCTGGATGTCCATTATATCACAAGTGATATATTGTTCAAAGTCATACCTCATTGTAACAGTACAAAATCAGAGGTAAAAATAAAATATAACTCAAAATAAATCTTCTTTTACAAAGCAGTTGCACAATAAATTACAAACCAACACTTGAGTGTTTCTGATAAACT
Organism: Protopterus annectens; assembly: GCF_019279795.1. NCBI lineage: Eukaryota > Metazoa > Chordata > Ceratodontiformes > Protopteridae > Protopterus > Protopterus annectens. Next base: position 64,950,856 of record NC_056745.1, read on the forward strand.
CTGACTTGTCCTGTGTACTGTCTCTGTGAACTTATAACTGACTGGGTCTCATGGGATGGCTAGAGTTTGCCACTCTATAGTCTATCCCTTTCTAACAACAAACAGTGAAAGTCAGAAGTAAAAAAAAAAAAAATCAAACAAAATATAAATCAAAATAAATATTTTTGCCTACAAGCCATCCCTTTCTTCCTACAAACAGTGAAAATCAGATGTAAAAAAATAAAATCTAAATCTAAATAAATCTTCTCTTACCAGGCAGCTGCACAATAAAAACACAAACCAACACTGGATTGTTTCAAATGCGCTCTGGATTTTTATTATTCATGCAGACGTGCCTTTAATCTCTTTTTGAAAAGAGGCAAATCACCTATATCTGCTAACAAGATAGGTAGAAGGTTCCATGATGTTGGGACAAATTTAAGAAATCATTTTTCAGAGTTGGAAACTGTAAAGTGGGATTATTTAAATCTTAAAGAGAAGTTGTTTCTGAGTAAGAAGATTTGTATACCATTAGTTTATTAGCAAGTGAAGGACAATAGCTAAGTTTAAGTAATTTAAAGGTCTTGAAAAGATAAGTAGATGTAGCTGTATTGTGGTACAGTGATACTTTTTAGCATGAGATAAGTATATAAACCTAATAATGCTGTTTTCAGTGGTTTCCATTTTAGGTGGTGTGGAAAACAGTGCTGTTATGATGGGTAAAGTATATTCCAGTCATGCAATGAGTACATTTATAGCAATGGCTCAACAGGCTTCATTTGTTAGTAAATTTGAAATGCTGCAGGCAATCATAAATTGTTGTGTCTCTGTGGCAGCTATATTGTTAACATGAGGGTGAAATGTTAAGAAGCTATACAAAAGATTACCACGGTGCCTTTGTTCTTTGGTGAGAGGTAGCAGTAATTCATTTGTATTAAATATGGCGGGAAGGAATCGTTTGACTAGTTAGAGGGAAGTACAAAAGACCATGACAACTGATTTGTTTGTGTTGATAGGCATTTGGTTTTTGTTGCTGTTTTTTTTTTTTTGCTCTCTAGTTCCATAATGAAGAGAAGTCATGATGTGGTTTGAAACATGGCTGAGTAGAAATTTTATATGCACTGTTTAGTGCAATGTCATCTGGATGTATAACAGGATTTGTGTTGCTAAATCCCAAGGCAAGGAGTTAACAAAGTTCAGAAGGTGTTCTCACACTGAGCCTTGGGGTACCCCACTGTATATAGTTCCAGTGTTGGAACAAGGATCGTTGTTTAGAATCTGAAAAGTTCTGTCTGATAAGTAGCTTTTGAACCAGGTGGGGACATTTTGCAGTACCTTTAGCCTGCCACAAGAACACTTGTTGGTGCAATCTCTGTCTGCATTGGCTTGCGTAAATGTTGGATGGTAGCTTGGCTATAACATGGAGAGGAGAGCTTTGTCTGCTCAGCAGAAATATGCTTTATAGAAGAATTCATGCAGTGGTTTTGTAAATACGTGGAAAAAGTCACATGCAAATATGGGTATCTGACCGATTTTCCACTCGATAAAGCATATGCACCCTCTGATTCTTAGCATCTCCTCTTAACACGGACGACTAGCCAAAGAACAGTACCAATAAAACCCTTCCTAATGTGATTCACATAGCTCATAATGCTGAAATACTATGAGTTAGGCGCAGCAATGATTTTTGCCCACTAACTTAGGCTAGTACCCCTCATGTTTATCAATTCCTCACAGATCTAGACCTGTTTAAAATTACATATATTATTAGATAAACTAAACATATACACCAGTCTGTAATCACTAACTGGATGATTAGACTTTTTATTATAAAAAAATAATAAATTACACCTTTGTTGACTACCCATTATGATTTTTAAAGGTGTAGTAGCATGAATTTTAATTTAATGTGAATAAGAAATATGGTGTCATCTAACTCTACTTTCCTGCCCTTACTGAGAACTAACCCTCTAATTTAGTGTTTCACCCAGCATCAAAGCACGTTGCCATTGTTAATAGTACTTTAGCAAGTGGACCTAAAAGTGAATGAAGCAGCCAAATTCTACTCCACTTCACAGCATCTGGAGTAAAACAGATGTTTTATGAAAGTGGCATCACATTTGTAGCAATTCCTTGGCTAGTCAATATTTGAATAATGAAGGAGCAGGCTTCATATTTACACAAGATGAATACAGGTGCCAAGCACATTTATATAGAAGCAGGCAGCTTTGTTCTAAACATGAGAGAAAACAAGAAATAATAGAAAAATCTGGAATCGGGGATATTCTTTATAGTATATTGTGCAAAAATGTAGCCAAAAACATTTTTGGCTTGTGATCACATTGGAGGTACTAGCTTCAAAAACTGTTCTGGAGTTTTGCATTCTGTGCATGAGCTATCTGTTTTCCTTACTTTAGCTTTCAAAGTATTGGTTAACCATCTGCATTTACAACCAATGAGTCTCATTGAGGAAGTGTCAGATACTTCTTATCAAATTTTGGAAAGTACTCTGTTCAACTCTGACAGTGTTCGAATTTTACTCACCATACTAACCAAGTCATCCGAAAAGTAATGACGCAGTTAAAACTGGATCGTAATGTTACTAAGTTACTAAAGAGTGAAACCAAAAATGTCAGTGAAAAAAAATATCCGGAAGTTTTTACAAGAGTATACTCTGTACCTTATTTCAATCCGTTTTGGTAAAAGCACCAAATCACCGTAAATAGCCGCTGCCAGGATTTGCAGAATTGTTTCCTTGATCAATTGCAGCATCACTTTATTAGCCTAAATAAAATTAGATTACCCTACATAAAATCAGATGGCTGCTTTTTACTGAGCACGCTAGCTTTTTCCACATTGTCACATGCAAGTTGTTAAAATGCATGCTGACCCTCTCTACAAGTCAGATTCGACATATTGTGGACTCAGATTGTTAGCAAGTTTCAAAGTAGTCTCTGTGCCAGGGAATGTGCTTTCTCAAAAACTGGTCCTTATCTATGTCATGAACTCCTCAATAATTTGAGCTGCACTCTGGAATAAATTAACAGACTACCTACATTGTGTTGATGGTTATCATCAAACTGCATACCTGGATAACTCCCTGAACATGCTTTGAACATCATTGTATTGATATTCCTCCATAGAATTCTGATCCCCTAGTCAATTAAATTATGTGCATCTGTTTACTTACTAAAATATATGTTTGTGCTGTCCTGTTTGTCATTCCTCTGTTATAGTTGGTGCTACAAGTATGACTGACATATTATGTTTTTGTATATGTTATGTTCTCCAACTACGTTGCGCCGTGTCAGAGATAACGCCCTACCATTTTTATTTTTTAACATGAAAAATATTTTATTTATTATTTTTAACAAAATGCAGTCAACCATTGACTTGCAAAAACAAAAACTTCAGATATTCAATCTAATCAACCAGTTTTGTGTGACAGATTTGCAACCTTGAAAATAGGAGCAATCAAAGTAAGAATAGCCTTTCTACTCCATGCAGAGACCTTTAAAGGTAAACACGCATTAGCACTATGAAGTCCTAGCAGTCAAAACATAATATTGCAGTTATCAGCTAATATTTACCAAGCACAACTCATATTCAGTTGTTAACTTTATGCCATAATGGTCTCACCACCTCATAATCCTAATTAAATGTGGGTAATTGGCTTCCCTTTTATGACAGCTGCAATACACACTACTATTTGCTTTCTCTCCCTGAAATATCTGAAGGTGAGATCTGCCAATAATATAACCTACCTTCCTTATTTTTATACTGCATAATATTTTATTTTCTGCAAAATGAGGACTGTCTATTGTATGTGGTATCGTTTCCTCTTATTCTTGTGTCATGGCTAATAGACTTTACAGACCAGTCATTCAACCTTCTTTACTAAGCAATAAATAAAGTAAATATATTTAAACTGATAAATGGATAGGGGACACTTGCTCCAAGGACATTTTATACAAGCTGACAGCTTATGGTAGCTTGGCATGAAAAGTCAACATGAGGAATTTGTATAAATCACATTGTCCCCATCATTGCTGAAGATGGTACGAAATAAATGCCTTAGGATCAGTTTCTAAAACCTATTGATCAATACTCTTCTTTATTCCTGTAATAAATCCTCTATAATTTTCTCTTTTCTTGATTATAGACAGTAATCTTTTGTAGCTTATGCAGTTCTTTGAGGCACTCTTCATAGAAACTTGTTCTCTATGGTTATCTTTGACAAAACATGTCATTTAATTTGATGTTATAAAACTACACTCCATGAATCTATATTATAAGGAAAGTGTAGTTTTCAAAGCCTTACCAGCAGAATTATACTAAACAAATCAGATTTTATGTCGCCCTGCACATTGTCTGCTTAAAATGGCCCACTACTGTATTCTTTAAAGCCCCGATAATTTATCCTTCATATACATGTTGCAATATAGAATCCGCGGTGGTGCAGCGGTAGCATTGTTGTCTCACAGCAAGAGGTTCTCCCGTTCGATTCACAGCTGGAGTGCGGGGAGTGCCTTCTGTGTGGAGTCTGCATGTCCTCCCCGCGGTTAGGTGGGCGTTCGAAAGACATGCATAAATGGGTGTGCCTTCATTGAAGGTTGAAGGTCAAGCTGGCACCTTGGCGTTCGTGAAAATCTACTGCCAATCATTAGCAGACCGGAGTTCTGCTGTGGCGACCCCTAACCGGGAAAAGCCGAAAGACAAACAACATACATGTTGCAATATGCACTACTCACCTGTTCTTGCACAGGCAGGTTTGATAATTTATCCTTCATATACATGTTGCAATATATGCACTACTCACCTGTTTACTCACCTGTTCTTGTACAGGCAGGTTTGATAATTTATCCTTCATATACATGTTGTAATATATGCACTTCTCACCTGTTCTTGTACAGGCAGGTTTGATGCACTTCTTTTGCCTCGCAACATAAACTTAGCACATCGGGTCTTGCCAGTTTATTTCAACTAAAAGGGCTTTACCCCTCCCCAAACTTGCATTGCTTTCTAACAGGGTATTCAGTGTCTGGGCATATAAGACCCCACACCCAATCATAGAAAATTGACAAAAACAAACATCAGTTTTCTTCTGCTGTTTTCTGCAGAAAGGTAAATGACAGCAGTAAATACTCCCATCAAGCTTTTATTTAATATATAAGTTCAATGAAAGTTATTAGTATTGGGGGGGTCTCTCTATTTCAGTATCTAGCATTTACCTTATTCAAGTAGTTATTTATCAATGTGGCTATAATATATACAGCTTGTACCAACACAAATGTTTGTTTAGGAGCCCTTACAGGTATAGTGCTAGTAATGAAGATATCTACTTTTTTTAAATGGTGATTGGCATATTGTGTGTTTTCAGAACCATTTCTTTTATTTACATATCTTCTAGGGAACAGCGTTCATATATATGAATCTTTATATGCTACGTACCATTGTACAGATGTATATTTTATTACTAATTTTATGAAGCTCCTTTTTAAATATGTCTCTCACCTGCCCTCATCTACATGCTGAGGTCTATTCCTTACTTCTGTTTTGGAGAATGAGCAACCTGTAGATCGGCACCTGATTGGAGAATGGATTTTAATCTACAGGTAATGCCAGCTGCAAAATGAGTCCACCATTTCATGGTAGCATATCAAGCTGCCATGGCGCTCAAACTGAAAGTAACCTTTCACCATTATTTTAAGATTGCTAAGCAACAATTTTTTCTGTTTAGCGACTGTAAAATATAAAAACAAAATAAAAAAAAACTGTGAGTGTCTGAGTGTATGCATGTATGTGAATGACAGAGAGATCGATTGAGCTGTTATTTTACACTCGCCAAGTGCCGCTTTTGCTGTTTAGCAAGTGTAAAAACAAAACAAAACAGAAAAAACGGTGTGTGCATGTGTGTGCATTTGTTCCTATGTGTAAACTATGCTGTGTGCTTGCATGCTTGAAAGAGAGGTGTGTGCATGTGTGAGTGAGTGAGAGAGAAAGTCAAGAGTGAAAGTGATTGAGCACTGGCGGCAGCAGTTGTTAAGAGGCTTGTGTACATCTTGACCTCTTAGCTCAAGATATCTGGATAAAGCCTAAACTAAAAGGAGAACAAAGGCTTAAAATAGGAGCATATTTTAAATATTACTGTTATAAAATTACTTGAATAATAGGATCTGTGTTAGCATGAATTTTCTGAAGCAGAAGTGCGTGTGTGTGAGACAGTTAAATCCATCAACTAGTGGCAGTAGCAGATCTTAGCTCAAGATATCTGGATAAAGCCTGAAATAAAGGGGGAACAGAGCCTCAAAAATAGTAACAGATTTTAAATATTATTCTTATAAAATACAAGGCATCTTAAATAACAGGATTTGTGTTAGCATGAATTTTCTGAAGGAAATAAAGTCTGAAAGTCAAATCTATGTCATTACTTAGTGAATTCAGTCCCAATGACTGGCAGCATACCATATGCATTATGAGTAAAGGACCAAAAATATATATAGCTGGATATTTTTAAATGTTATATTCTGGATGTAAAATGCTTCCACCAGCACAATTTACATATACTCCATTAACTTTGAAACATTAGGCAGAGGAACTATTTTACAGCAGAAATATATAAAATAATATAGTAAAAAAATAATAAGTAAGTAAAACACAACAATTTTACAGACAGCCCATTCTCTAAGTGCATTAATGCCCTCCAGGGTGTGTGTTCCTGTGCAAATGCCCTTCCAGAGGTAGAGGCCTGATGTCACAACACACATCCTGTTGGGCATTATTGCTTGCTTAATAAACAAATGTATAATTTCATAGGTAGCTGCATGCTTACTGTAACATTATCCTCTGCTTATTTGCTTATTTTTTTTCTCGCTTCGGTGAAAAAACATCATGCAGTTCTATTTATAACACTTCAAAAGTGTTGTTTTAACTGCATACATTATGCTGAAATGTACGCTTGTTCTTTGGGCAGGACACCAAGACAGAGCTTTGACAGCATTCCAGATCCTTAATAGCTTTCATTATAACAGTAGCTATTCACAGTTTTCTCAGCCAATGAAAGGACACTGTTCGCATAATCACTGATTAAATAAGAACTTGTTACCAATACCCTTCTTTCAATGCACTTTTCTTTCAATGGGAATTAGAGATTATTAGACACTCTTCACACATTTTGCCAAGGATAATAAATCATAGTCACAAAATTAAAGTCGTCCCTTGCTTTGCTGATATTGATAACAATATTAATAGAAAGAATTGCTTATCTACTTCACCAGAATATCCTTGTTAAAGGCACAGTTCTGAATTACCAATTATGGCTGTATTTGATATGTGTGCCGGTAAAGCAGCTATTGTGATTATTTCTTTTGGTTTACTGGCAAGGTGATAAAGACTCCATCTGTAACAATGCAGGAAGCACAATCAATTATTGTCTGATTGTGATGTTCATGCATAATTAAAGACAGACAAAGAAAACCTCATAGTATAACAAGCAGGAGCAGAAAAAGTCCAGCAGCCTAACGTTGATAAAGAGAATATCTAAACAATTCATAAAATACGCTTTTAGCAGTGGAAATCCAGTGGTGATACTTTTTTTATTTTGTTGTCAGTAATTATTGTGGTTGCATAGTCCTATGACCATTTCAGTGTTTTTTTTTTTTTCTTTCGTGATATAGACAATTTTTCTGATATAGTAGACAGTTTTATTTTTATCCTTGAATGTACCTAGTAAGCTAGGTATATCCAGAAAAATCAGTTGCTAAGAATTCTATATGGTCACGTAACACTTTGAACTTAAGTGTTCTACAGCTGTTTGAGCCCCGGCTGCTCAAATTCCATCTTACTTGGGGTTGTGCATTTTCATAAAGTGAGTTTTATACATCATGCATTACAATATAAATAAAGTTGTGTTAAAAGTGGAAACCAGAGGAAATAAGAAGACATAAAAATATAATCAGTTGACTAAACTGTTTAAGATGCCCGAGTAATTTCTTCTTTCGCACTGCAGTTTAAATCCAAGATCCCATTGCCTTCCATAGATAGATATGCATGAAATTTGCTTTTGAATCAGGTAAAATACTACAAAAGCTTGAATGTAGCCTCTTGCGTTAGTATGATAAGTCGAGACTTTATCTTTTCCCTTGGGCTAAATGAACAGACATGCATTCCAGAGGAATTGACTTAAGTCGATATGTGGAGAGACTGCCCAATTCCCTCTGACATGCAGTGCATATAGACAATTAAGAGGAACTGACTGCTAAAAACAGGTGGTCCCTCTGTTCTGTTACTTGTATTAGCAGTAGTAAGGCCATACAAACACTCGCTTTAATTGCTTTGGGGAGTCTAGCAAAAAAAAACAGAATACAGCAACAGATGCTGTAGAGTAAGCCATTTCAACCATATAAACAGAAGTAAGTAATACATTTGCACCGAACCAGTGTAATGCATATTAAATTCTTAGGTAACATGTCTGTTCAGAGTGAAATGTAGTATGTTGTAAAAAAAACAGCAGATAGTTCAATGATTTGGGAAAAGATGTTACATAACATTATGGCATAACAAACTTGCTTATTTGTGTTTTGTGAAAACTACATAAGCACATGTATCAGCTCCGTAACAGTATGCATGTAATGGCGCAGCACTGAGGCCATCTTATCATATTTCACTAATTCCTTAATGTTTAGAGCAGTGGAAATCAAACTCTCTACTGTGTAAGTCACATGTTTATGTCTGTTGAGAGGCAAACTCACTAAACACACTGCAGCCATTTGTTATGCTCATAACCAGGTTTATCAACCCCAAGATTAGAATAGCAAACTAGAACCGAAGTATCATAGTTTTCATGGTTTATTTTGAGTCCCAAAGCATCTGTTTGCATTTTACTGGTTTATTCTATTCTTTGACCAAGATACGTTATTTTTGCAGAGAAGATACAGAGAGAAAATCATATACTTGTATATATAGTAGCAGACTGGTAGGTGTAGATTTATTAACAAAGAAGGATATTATAGCTACACTTGAGTTTGTGGTGTGTATGTTTTATACTTACAATTAAAAGACATTTATACATTTACCAGCCATGAAAAGAATAGGAAAGCAAAACACAAACTATATACTATAAGAGACTAATAAAGACAACAAATACAGAAGTAATGATATGCATTGGTACAAGAAAAACTACTAAACTAACTGCAGAATTGCATGTAAGTAATGTGTTAGCTCTTCAATTAGCCTGAATACTATTAGATGCTTGTCTTTTGTTGTTATATGTAGTGATGAAAGCCATTATTTCAATGTTATATGTTACACCTTTTTTACAGCTGTCAATCTAAGCAGCCATGGGCACTTTTAAGTGTAACAGAGTCTAGGTAACTGAAATTAAAGCAGGTTGTGCATATACTGTGTGCTTGTGGGTAAAATATTTAACCAATCCAGTGCGTGCAAGTTTTCTGTGAAAATAAGCATATATATCCAATTTATATTATCACAAGCAACTAATGTTGAAATTCCATTTTACTGTAATAATAATAAGTTCTGATATTACCTCTTGAAATTATAGTGTTATGTGTACCCTGTGATATACAGAGACCAAGCCCTGACTATGATTCGGATGACCTGGGCTCATTTAGCAGCAGCCTGACTGCTGGGGGGTGGTTTACTGTGACAAATAAAAGTAATGAAGCTTTGCCTACTGACCCCTCACAGACTGTAGAGGCTACAAAGCATGTACTGGAGGTGCACTTTATGTTATGCTCCGCAATGAAGACTGGAGACTGAATGGAGGAGGGGTCTGCTTGCAAGAGGAACAGAGCACTTGAGGGTTAAAATGTCTATGGAGGTAGGAGGACCACCCTCACACTGCCTATTGCATGCTAACACTATCATCATGATCTAAAATACAGGGAATGATAGCACATAACAAGAAAAGTACTGTAAGCATTATCAATGATGCTGCACTGGAAGCCTTGATTTCTTCTTCTCTTCGCAGCTTAGAAGATATGGCAGCTCCAGTTTTTGGACAAGCCAGATAACTAGAGAGTATGAAAACCCAGAGAATGATAGGGAGCAGTGGCAAGTCGCAAATAGTCAAAGCTGATACAGGAGACAAAAAGGGAATGCCATTCCTGTCCTAACATTTTATCACAGTGCAACTAATACGAGACTTTTATAGAAGAAAAGCCTAGGAGGTGGTGCATTGAACTTAACAGTATGCAATACTAGACATACAGTTGTCAGAAGCAATAAAATGGTACCAGTAACTCAGATGACCCGTGGAATGTGTCAGCTGAAAGAGAAAAAAAATTAAAGTGCATGCTTCTAGCCAGTTCCAGAAATGGAACACTAGTGGACTAGATCAAAAGCTAATGAATGACTTGCTGTGTAGACCTTTCCTGTGTCACAAATATGCAGTGTAGTGGGTAAAAAAGATGTAGAAGTTATTAAAACAAATTCCTGAAAAATGTTTTCTGAGATTTCGTACAACTGAAATATGTACAACTGGAAAGCTAATGATTAAAGACATGCCATACAAAAGGATAATGAGCCAAGTCAGATTTTCTTCATATGAAGCTAAGTAGGCCTTTCTGTATCACAATTCAATCAGTCTGAGTGGTTCTCACATTGTAGAATACCTTTGGCCTATCAGGCTGCAATTAAAGGAAAGATGTTTTGCTACTGTAATTTCAAAATGACCAAAAAAAAAGCAGTATCCCACATAGGCTGTCCCTTAAAATACTTCCACATTGTGATGCAGTACAGATCAGCTTCTTGATAAAGAAGTGTTGAACATTCACTAGAAATACCTGGGTAACACTGACTAACCCACAGCTGACTTTGGTATATAGTATGCAACGATCTGAATCAAACAGATCTAAGTCTCAGCACAGACATACTATACTTCCTTAACTCCCAAAAGAATGAAAGCATATCTAGTTATTGCCCCTCTCTTTTTTTTGTTTTCCACAAATATTTTGGGTTCTCTTACCATGGCAGGTACTCAGGTCACAATGACTTCAAAAATTCAAATGTCTTCAGTCTTTGATGTTTGAAGAAAGTGTTCTTCCCAGAGTGACAATGTACATATAAATCCCTCCTTGTGTAGTTCATCTTGGGTTACATGTATTGGTAGGACATTTAAATGCACTTTAGAATTATTTTTTCTTTTCCCTATTACTCCTACAACAATTAGAATAGTCTTGAGTATCTTCATGTCACATTGCTCTAGTTGCTTCTTACAAATCCTGGTAATATATGACTTTGTGTCACCCTGTATGGAAGACACTGTATTCACTGTGTGTAGGAATTTCAATGATCAGTTCTACTTTTGTCCTTTTTAATTGGACTACTATATCTGGTTTTCTTGCTTCTATTTTCTTAAAGTTAGTATTAGAAGATCCCATGTGATCAGAAATTCATCAGTTTCAGTATTCCTTTGGGGTTTATATAGGCCTGCAGTAGGAATGGTTGTACATTCTGAGGACTATGGCTTTGGGGCTTATTTTGGCCTGCAGTAGGAATGGTTGTACGTTCTGAGGACTATTGCTTTGGGGTTTATTTAGGCCTGCAGTAGGAATGGTTGTACGTTCTGAGGATTATTCCTTTGGGGTTTATTTAGGCCTGCAGTAGGAATGGTTGTACGTTCTGAGGACTATTGCTTTGGGGTTTATTTAGGCCTGCAGTAGGAATGGTCGTACATTCTGAGAACTATTGCTTTGGGGTTTATTTAGGCCTGCAGTAGGAATGGTCATACGTTCTGAGGACTATTGCTTTGGGGTTTATTTAGGCCTGCAGTAGGAATGGTTGTACATTCTGAGGACTATTGCTTTGGGGTTTATTTAGACCTGCAGTAGGAATGGTTATTGCTTTGGGGTTTATTTAGGCCTGCAGTAGGAATGGTTGTACGTTCTGAGGACTATTGCTTTGGGGTTTATTTAGGCCTGCAGTAGCAATGGTTGTATGTTCTGAGGACTATTGCTTTGGGGTTAATTTGGGCCTGCAGTAGGAATGGTTGTATGTTCTGAGGACTATTGCTTTGGGGTTTATTTAGGCCTGCAGTAGGAATGTTTGTCTGAGGACTATTGCTTTGGGGTTTATTTAGGCCTGCAGTAGGAATGGTTGTATGTTCTGAGGACTATTGCTTTGGGGTTTATTTAGGCCTGCAGTAGGAATAGTTGTACGTTCTGAGGACTATTGCTTTGGGGTTTATTTAGGTCTGCAGTAGGAATGGTTGTACGTTCTGAGGACTATTGCTTTGGGGTTTACTTAGGCCTGCAGTAGGAATGGTTGTACATTCTGAGGACTATTGCTTTGGGGTTTATTTAGGCCTGCAGTAGGAATGGTTGTACATTCTGAGAACTATTACTTTGGGGTTTACGCCTGCAGTAGGAATGGTTGTACGTTCTGAGGACTATTGCTTTGGGGTTTATTTAGGCCTGCAGTAGGAATGGTTGTACGTTTTGAGGACTACTGCTTTGGGGTTTATTTAGGCCTGCAGTAGGAATAGTTGTATGTTCTGAGGACTATTGCTTTGGGGTATATTTAGGCCTGCAGTAGGAATGGTTGTACGTTCGGAGGACTATTGCTTTGGGGTATATTTAGGCCTGCTAGTAGGAATGGTTGTACGTTCTGAGGACTATTGCTTTGGGGTTTATTTAGGCCTGCAGTAGGAATGGTTGTACATTTTGAGGACTACTGCTTTGGGGTTTATTTAGGCCTGCAGTAGGAATAGTTGTATGTTCTGAGGACTATTGCTTTGGGGTATATTTAGGCCTGCAGTAGGAATGGTTGTACGTTCGGAGGACTATTGCTTTGGGGTTTATTTAGGCCTGCTAGTAGGAATGGTTGTACGTTCTGAGGACTATTGCTTTGAGGTTTATTTAGGCCTGCAGTAGGAATGGTTGTACGTTTTGAGGACTACTGCTTTGGGGTTTATTTAGGCCTGCAGTAGGAATAGTTGTATGTTCTGAGGACTATTGCTTTGGGGTATATTTAGGCCTGCAGTAGGAATGGTTGTACGTTCGGAGGACTATTGCTTTGGGGTTTATTTAGGCCTGCTAGTAGGAATGGTTGTACATTCTGAGGACTATTGCTTTGGGGTTTATTTAGGCCTGCAGTAGGAATGGTTGTACGTTCTGAGGATTATTGCTTTGGGGTTTATTTAGGCCTGCAGTAGGAATGGTTGTACGTTCTGAGGACTATTCCTTTGGGGTTTATTTAGGCCTGCAGTAGGAATGGTCGTACGTTCTGAGAACTATTGCTTTGGGGTTTATTTAGGTCTGCAGTAGGAATGGTCGTACGTTCTGAGGACTGTTGCTTTGGGGTTTATTTAGGCCTGCAGTAGGAATGGTTCTACGTTCTGAGGACTATTGCTTTGGGGTTTATTTAGGCCTGCAGTAGGAATGGTTGTACGTTCTGAGGACTATTGCTTTGGGGTTTATTTAGGCCTGCAGTAGGAATGGTTGTACATTCTGAGGACTATTGCTTTGGGGGTTATTTAGGCCTGTAGTAGGAATGGTTGTCTGAGGACTATTGCTTTGGGGTTTATTTAGGCCTGCAGTAGGAATGGTTGCATGTTCTGAGGACTATTGCTTTGGGGTTTATTTAGGTCTGCAGTAGGAATGGTTGTACGTTCTCAGGACTATTGCTTTGGGGTTTATTTAGGCCTGCAGTAGGAATGGTTGTACGTTCTGAGGACTATTGCTTTGATGTTTATTTAGGCCTGCAGTAGGAATGGTTGTATGTTCTGAGGACTATTGCTTTGGGGTTTATTTAGGCCTACAGTAGGAATGGTTGTACGTTCTGAGGACTATTGCTTTGGGGTTTATTTAGGCCTGCAGTAGGAATGGTTATAGGTTCTAAGGACTATTGCTTTGGGGTTTATTTAGGCCTGCAGTAGGAATGGTTGTACATTCTGAGGACTATTGCTTTGGGGTATATTTAGGCCTGCAGTAGGAATGGTTGTACATTCTGAGGACTATTGCTTTGGGGTTTATTTAGGCCTGCAGTAGGAATGATTGTACGTTCTGAAGACTATTGTTTTGGGGTTTATTTAGGCCTGCAGTAGGAATGGTTGTACGTTCTGAGAACTATTGCTTTGGGGTTTATTTAGGCCTGCAGTAAGAATGGCCGTACATTCTGAGGACTATTGCTTTGGGGTTTATTTAGGCCTGCAGTAGGAATGGTTGCACGTTTTGAGGACTATTGCTTTGGGGTTTATTTAAGCCTGCAGTAGGAATGGTTGTACGTTCTGAGGACTTTTGCTTTGGGGTTTATTTAGGCCTGCAGTAGGAATGGTTGTATGTTCTGAGGACTATTGCTTTGGGGTTAATTTAGGCCTGCAGTAGGAATGGTTGTACATTCTGATGACTATTGCTTTGGGGTTTATTTAGGCCTGCCGTAGGAATGGTTGTCTGAGGACTATTGCTTTGGGGTTTATTTAGCCCTGCAGTAGGAATGGTTGTATGTTCTGAGGACTATTGCTTTGGGGTATATGTAGGCCTGCAGTAGGAATGGTTGTATCTTCTGAGAACTTTAGCTTTGGGGTTTATGCCTGCAGTAGGAATGGTTGTACGTTCTGAGGACTATTGCTTTGGGGTTTATTTAGGCCTGCAGTAGGAATGGTTGTACATTCTAAGGACTATTGCTTTGGGGTTTATTTAGGCCTGCAGTAGGAATTTATGTACGTTCTGAGGACTATTGCTTTGGGGTTTATTTAGGCCTGCAGTAGGAATGGTTGTACATTCTGAGGACTATTGCTTTGGGGTTTATTTAGGCCTGCAGTAGGAATGGTTGTACATTCTGAGGACTATTGCTTTGGGGTTTATTTAGGCCTGCAGTAGGATTGGTTGTACATTCTGAGGACTATTGCTTTAGGGTTTATTTAGGCCTGCAATAAGAATGGTTGTACGTTCTGAGGACTATTGCTTTGGGGTTTATTTAGGCCTGCAGTAGGAATGGTTGTACGTTCTGAGGACTATTGCTTTGGGGTTTATTTAGGCCTGCAGTTGGAATGGTTGTACGTTCTGAGGACTATTGCTTTGGGGTTTATTTAGGCCTGCAGTAGGAATGGTTGTACGTTCTGAGGACTATTTCTTTGGGGTTTATTTAGGCCTGCAGTAGGAATGGTTGTACATTCTGAGGACTATTGCTTTGGGGTTTATTTAGGCCTGTAGTAGGAATAGTTGTACGTTCTGAGGACTATTGCTTTGGGGTTTATTTAGGCCTGCAGTAGGAATGGTTGTACATTTTGAGGACTATTGCTTTGGGGTTTATTTAGGCCTGCAGTAGGAATGGTTGTACATTCTGAGGACTATTGCTTTGGGGTTTATTTAGGCCTGCAGTAGGACTGGTTGTACGTTCTGAGGACTATTGCTTTGTGGTTTATTTAGGCCTGCAGTAGGAATGGTTGTACGTTCTGAGGACTATTGCTTTGGGGTTTATTTAGGCCTGCAGTAGGAATGGTTTACGTTCTGAGGACTATTGCTTTGTGGTTTATTTAGGCCTGCAATAGGAATAGTTGTACGTTCTGAGGACTATTGCTTTGGGGTTTATTTAGGCTTGCAGTAGGAATGGTTGTACGTTCTGAGGACTATTGCTTTGGGGTTTATTTAGGCCTGCAGTAGGAATGGTTGTACATTCTGAGGACTATTGCTTTGGGGTTTATTTAGGCCTGCAGTAGGAATGGTTGTACGTTCTGAGGACTATTTCTTTGGGGTTTATTTAGGCCTGCAGTAGGAATGGTTGTACGTTCTGAGGACTATTTCTTTGGGGTTTATTTAGGCCTGCAGTAGGAATGGTTGTATGTTCTGAGGTCTATTGCTTTGGGGTTTATTTAGGCCTGCAGTAGGAATGGTTGTACGTTCTGAGGACTATTGCTTTGGGGTTTTTTTAGGCCTACAGTAGGAATGGTTGTACATTCTGAGGACTATTGCTTTGGCGTTTATTTAGGCCTGCAATAGGAATGGTTGTACGTTCTGAGGACTATTGCTTTGGGGTTTATTTAGGCCTGCAATTGGAATGGTTGTACGTTTTGAGGACTATTGCTTTGGGGTTTATTTAGGCCTGCATTAGGAATGGTTGTACATTCTGAGGCCTCTACGCTGCATTTTTTCTACTCTTGGCACCAGTGGGTACACTGGGAGTGGACACCAATTTTTTTATCTTGCTTCCTGTGCACCAGAGTTTTTAACTTTTCACCTACATTTCTCCATGATATATAAAACATAGTCTATAAATCAGTGATATTTTGGTAAAAACAGGGCCCACCATATGAAGGTACTATTCAAGACCTGAGAATGTATTCTGTTCAACCAATACTGATCTCCTTCATTTATTGATTCCGGCCCCCCATTTGGACCCTCAGTATCTCATGTTTGGTTACACATCAGGCTATAAAGTTGTCTAATGTTGGCATACAGTGCATGCTGTGTAAGGTAGAGTCTAGAATCTGACATCTCTAGCCAACAGTCATTAAACAGATCTATGTGGTGGGAGATAATGCAGCTCACAAAGCATTGCTGAGTTAACACTATATTGACCGTGTAGTACTTGTAGAAAGTCTGGATCCCCCAACCTGCACTGAGGAATTATACAGCATTGGCTGTTCTATAATATTACCAATATTCACTGTTCATCATTCACCACAGCCAGAGTGGATTTCTGCATTCCATAAGGAAAACAGCTTAGATTCAAGAAGGGAACAGACATTTCTAACATAATAAGTAGAACCATTTCATCACCTGCAGATAAAGACAAGGAGAATTCTTCTGAGTCTGAAAATCATAGAGATGAGAGTTCATAGTTCATAGATTCATAGGTATATACTAGACTAATGACCACCATGGCTTTTATAAACTTAGTCATGGAGCCAAACCCAGCTGTGTTCCTTTGTGTCATGGGTGTTTATTAGAAGGAAGTATGTCAGGAAGTTTCTAGAGGTTATTGGTGGGTATGTTAGTTTGAGCATTACTGTCTGCTTCTGTCTATCAGAGGCATGTTGGTCAGATCCAGGGTAAATTTCCAATTTCCCATTCATTGGTCAAGGTTACTGTTAAATAGGGATAGGGATGGACTTTGATTTGCATGGATGGGGAGCCTATTCTAGAGCATGGAGACCCTCTGAAACACATATCACTCTCACCATGTCCTATTTCTGTTACAAGGAAAATTTAAATCCTTGGATCTAGTGGTTCTGATGCTATTCATTCTGTGGATATGCAAAAGGTCCAACAGGGCGGAATATGAGGATGCCTTATATGCCAGGTATATACCACCTTTCAGTAACCTCTAGAAGACCAAGTATAGAGACAGGGTTTTGGCATCACTCATTTGTCTGTGTTAGACCCTCTTGTAAGATGTTTGTGTCATGGGGGGGGTCTATGATAGCTCTCAATTGGCAGTCATCTGTTACCTTGGTCAGCCAAAGCCCCTTGACATTAGCCTTTATCTCTAAGAAATAGATGCCAAATAGGAGTGATCCCAGCACGGACCCCTGAGATACCCCTCTGGTGACCAGTCTCTTAGTGGAGGTGGTCTCATCAATACTGACTTCTTGGGTCCTTTCTGAGAGCCAGATGAAAATCAAGCAAGTTATGTAGAGGTTTATGCCCAGTTTGGTGAGTTTGTCAACTATACCCAAGTGAGGTATTGTATTGAATGCTGAGTGGGGTATTGTATCAAACTAAACTTGAGTGGGGTATTATATCAAATGCCTTAGCCAGTACATGAACCCTTAGTGTAATGTGGTGCACCCCACATCTGGTCTCAACTGTCCAGAATATTGTAGAATATCCAGATTTTTTTACTCATATTTTTGGTCTATTTCTCATAAAATTTGTGGTTTTCTGGCAAATTATTAATGACTGCACTTCACAAATTAATGACAGATATTTGAGCTTCAGACATCATATCTTTCATAATATATAAGCTAATGTTAAACCTGTTATTATAGCAATTTCCTAAGTTGATAAGAGCAATATCTAAAATCATTCCAGAATTTTGAGCTTTTGTCCCCCATTATTTTTATCTGATTCTTGTACTAAGACATTGAGAGGTACATCTGGCAAGCTGATGCGTCCCTCATTAAACAGGAATAATTAGGACATCCAAGCTAACACCAGATGGTTTCTCACTCCTTAGAAAACTGAAAATTGCCTTTTTTTGCGGTTCACATAATTTGGACTTCAGCCATGCTGGCAGCATATAACAAGGATATGCAGTGGTGCAGAAGTTAGCATTGTCACCTCACAGCAAGGGTTTTCTGGTTTGATTCTGGACTGGGGAACCTGCTGTGTAGAGTCTGCATGTCCTCCTTGCATTTACATGGGTTTCCTCCAGGTGCTCAGGTTTCCTCCCACATTCCAAAGAGGTGTCTGGAGCATTTCTTCCTCAGCCTCTACTGAAAATGGGCTCTGTCCCAGTCGGACTTTCCTAGTAAATAAATAAAAAATAAAATAAATAAATAAAATAAAAAATCATAGAAAGCATGTTCCTTTTAACCTTACCACAAACAGGCAGCCCCAGCTGTTACCATTTTAAGAACTAAGCAACTAACTTCCATTTAAGATTGTTCAGATTCTCACTTGTTATGGTCCACTTCTTAGTCAAAAATCACAGCCTCTGATTCTTGACCCTTTAGAAGGCATACTACACATCTAGATCTGTAATTGCCTGCATATTAATCTGCTTTGGAAGCGAGCACTAAATCTGAATTCTGAAAACTTTCTATACACTTCTCTGACAATTAAAACTAAGTGTTCAGGATAGCTAAATAATAATTATACATCACTTCATTTGGCAATTGGTACTACCTGTCCTTATTTGGGCAGGTTTTGTACACTGGCTGTGAGTCCTGCAAAATATCATGTTTCCATAAAAATGTTGTATTTTGGGCTCTTGAAAAGGTGCAAAATTGTATAACTTTACACAGTTCTCCCACCTGGAGAGATTCCAGCATTTCAAAATCAGAAGATTCAAAAGTTTGTTAGTGACTTGGGTGAATGATAAAGCAGCAGGTAGGGATGACTGTGCTTGTCCGAGTGGGAGGGTATTTGTCAATGAAACTCCCTTAGGGGGGGGGAATGGTTCAAAGAGAAAAGTTGCCCTCGAATGTACTTGACAAGCATGGGAGGCAGGGCAGGGAACTGGTAAGGGATATAAAAAAAAATTCAAAGGTTTGAAGAACACCTCTTATTCAGGCAGACCAAAATCCCTGTCCTTATTTTATGTGTTTCAACAAACTCCTGTGAGAATATTTGTGCCCTGACTTCCAAGCAATGGCAGACCCTGAGCTCTATAATCTCCCTTTCCTCAAAAAGAAATATCCTAGTTATTTCCCATTCTAGAAATCTAACTGTATGGCAAAATATCAAAAATATCAACAAATCCCATTTCAGGGAAAAATTTACCACACAGCTCCTCCTTCACGTATGGAACAACCTTCCATATATGAAAACACACAAAGGAGCAACGTAGAACCACAAAATGAAAACTAAACAGTACGATACTGGAATGATCGTCTGAGACCAAAAATATTTAACGCTTTTGTCCTTTAATTTTTAATAGAACTTCCTCAGAAACAAATACTGATGATAAAATGAAGCCATTCTGAGAGGGTTTTTTTTTAAGTACCTCTAAAATCGTGTAGCATTATTGTCAAATCAAGTTCAAGTATTAAATTGTGAATTAAGTTAATAGTAATCACATGTTCATGTAACCCAATGAAAGTACGAATGTTTCTCAATAGAAAAACCTCACTTAGACTTTGAATTAGAGTCACATACATTTTTAAAAAAGATTTAAGGTTTTTTTCGTCCTACAAGTTTAGAAATTGTTTAACATAATATAAAATATTAGAAATCTATTGCAAAATTTTAAAATTTCTGTGGCAGCAGAAAGCATTTAAAATTTATAAATTCATTAAGTCCTGTTTTTTATCTGCAGCTAGCTGAATTAGCCACTCATTTTCTCGGCATTCTTGTGTTGTAATTTCCATTAAAACTGTTCTACACTGTCAAGATCAAAAAATTCAAACTTTATAAATCCTAAATTACCATGGAATACTTAGCTAAAACATTAACTTCAACAGGTGTTTGTAGCAATTATTGTAGCATACCCAAGTGCCATCAGCACTAGTCATTCTTCACGGAAATAGCTCCAGTACTTGGTAGTTATGATCACCCCTCCTGACATGATTAAAGGGCAGTTCCCTGTGCTTTTTCCTATTAACCTGGTGCACTTGGGCATTCTGAGGCAGTGTAGCAACAGCCTCATGTACACAGACAACCCTCTCTTTTACCTCCCAGCATTCAGACTTGTGAGAGATGCACTTATATCACCAAATTGGAAGCTATGCACTCTCCAGCTAAGACCGGACTAGCTGGTCAAGAGGAGAAGGTCAAAACCTGCATCACACCACATGGAACACATAGCTCTCCAGAACACACACCATCACAGCTCTCACATAAAAACACAAACCACACACCCACCTTCATGGAGGCTCTCAAGAGAAATTTATCCAAACAGCAGTGACCTCCAAGACAGAAACACACTCGACCACCACAACACAGCACAAACCACAGGACACATAGCTCACCTCCACAGTGTGCCCCTCAGCCTAAGCCTCTAAGGCTAAAGACCTTGCCCAATACACTACTCATAGGTGACTCAGTAGTGAGACACACAGATGCCCCACTCACTAGGTTGAATAAGGAGAAGGTAACAGTCAGGTGCCAGAATCCAACACATAACACACGCACTCAGGTCACTCCACAACAAGTACAAGTATGACTCTGTCATTGTCCATGTGGACATGAATTACCTGAGATGTGCCTCCCTGGTCTACATGAAAAGAGGCATGGTGGAGCTCTCAGATTATGTGGCCCAGGCAGGTATGACCCTAGCCCTGAGCAGTATCCTACCATCACCCAGAATGATACCACAGTACAAACAAGAAATTATTGACTTCAACAATTGGCTAAGTTTCTGGTATCATTCTAAGTGGATCCAGTATCTGTCTGCTTGGGATGACATGACTGACAGACCTCAATGCTATGCCAGAGTTTTCGGGTACTGGCTAAGGCTCTTGCCATCCCTGTACTGCTTTTTTTAGGTGGTGTTCCAAAGACCAAATTACCACCATAACAGCTATAAATAAATGCAATCTGAGGGTCATGCTGATCAACACTAGTCTAAATCTCAAGATGCACTCGCTCAAAGCACTCCTCAAAATGGAGAACATCGACATTTGTGCTGCAACAGAGACCTGGTTTAAAGCATCAGAAAGCACCCCTGTGCTACCAGGCTATAACTCATTCCACACCTTTCCGCCCAGAAACATGGACCGAAGCTCCAAAGGTGGTGGTGTCTCCATATTCATAAAGGAAATGCACACGTCCAGACTAGTAGCCCAGCATAACACATCTGAGATACTTCAGGTACAACTAACATTGGGTAAGATGGTGATTCAGCTCATAGCCTGCTATAGGTCTCCAACCATGTCCCTAGAATCTCAATCCATGATCCTAAGCACCCTGGAATCTATCAAGGTCCAACACAACATTCTCAAACTAGGAGGCTTCAACTACCCCTCCATTAACTAGGAAAAATACTCAAGCACCAATACACTGGCCCAACGCTTCCTGGAATTCATAAATTCCAATACCCAGGACCAGCTCATTCTGACCCCCACTAGAGAAAGCAACATCCCTGACCTGGTTATTACAAACATGGGTGACCATTGCTCCACACCAATAGTCAATCGCTCCCTGGTCAGATCCAACCATAAACTAATCACCATGGAAATGAACATCTCACCCACACCCCTGCAAAGGTAGCCACATTGAAAAACTTCTCCAGAGCTGACTTTGGGCTCCTAAAAACAGAGGTGGCTAACTTCACGGCACCCATGCCAATGGAAAATAGCTGCATGACTGCCGAATCATACACCAATGCACTGTACGAACATGTACATAAATGCAAGGAACTAGTCATACTTAACAGAACCAAGTTGCTCTCCTCCAAAAAAAGGAAGCCAATCAGGTGGTCCCCTGCCATTAATAAACTCTACAACAGGAGGAAAAAACTGTTGCAGAAAAAGGTGAAGTCCCAAGACTGGAAAAACTCCTTTATTAGCCTCAACAAAAAGTTGAGATCCTTCATCAAATCCTCCAAAGCCAGCTATGAAGGCAGAATTGCGGCAGACACTAAAACAATCAGAAAGCCTTCTGTAGTTATATCAAGAACCTCCATGGCAATACCCAGATTTTCTCTGAGTTATTGCACAATGGTACCTCCTATACTGAGCTAACAGATATTGACAACATACTGGCCGACAGTCAGTGCCAACTTTACCCCTTTCTCCCCCCTGAAAGACCAATCACAATACCAGAAGAATGCCAGGCACCCAGCATCACTGCAACACAGGTTAAAACTGCATTGTTCAAGGCCAAGAATACAGCTTCCATGGGACCTGATAATATCCCTGGCTGTGTTCTACATGGACTACAAAGTGAACTGGCACCACATCTGTGTGCCCTGTTCAGTCACAGCCTCACCTCAGGCTTTGTCCCTACTAAATGGCACACTGATACAGTCATCCCTCTCCATAAAGGGGGAGCAACTACAGACCCTGGGAATTATCGCCCCATTAGCCTTATGAGTCTGATTTGTAAAGCTATGGAGTGCATCATCATGGACCTGATTAACAAAGATACAGGAAATCTCCAAACTCTGGACCCCAAGCAATTTGGCTTTGTGAAAGGGAGATCATGCCTGCTCAACCTGGTTGACGTATTTGAGTCAGTCGCCAGGGCTGTGGATGAAGGTAAGGCAGTGCATACAGCCTACCCTGATCTGGCCAACACCTTTGATACCATTCTTCACTCAGGAATTATTGATAAACTCACCAAACTAGGCCTCAACCCCCTATATCACTAGGTGGGTTGCAAATTGGCTTACAGATAGAACACACAGTGTGAAAGTAGCAGACTCCAAGTCAGACTGCCGACCAGTCACGAGTAAAGTCCCAAAGGGATCGGTCCTGGGTCCTCTCCTGTTTGCCATCTACTTCTCAGAAGTCTAGGCCAACACAAAAGGACTCTGGCTGACAAAGTTTGCAGACCACTGAAAGCTGGGAGCCATTATTAACTCCCCAAGTGATGCAAACATCTTACAGAAAGGCCTCATTGAGACCAATGACTGGTGTCGAAACCATGGCTTTAAGCTTAATGCCAAAAAATGCATTGTCATCTCTTTTAGTGAAAACTCAGTTCCCACTAATTACCACATCAATCGGAGCCCACTGAACAGTGAAGGTGTTATAGGAGATCTGGGGATGCAGGTTGACAGCAACCTCTCCTTCGACCACCACATTGCCACTGTGGTCAGAAAGTCCTTCCATGTGGCACATCTCATGACCAAAAGTTTTTCATCCAGGAAGAAAGAGGTCATCATCTCTCTCTACTCTTCCCTCATTAGATCAGTCATTGAGTATAATGCCCCATTTGGCATGTACCTCACTAGACACCTGCAACAGCTGGAGAGGCAATGGAAGTACCTCAAGAAGAGGATCCCAGGTATTAAACACATGTCCTACATGGACAGACTCAAAAGACTCCAGCTATTGTCTGTCTTATATCACCTACTTAGAGGTGATCTCTGCTTGACTTACAAAGCCATGTCTAATCCAGCTCTGTTAGAAATGCTACATCTAAAGAAATCCCAATCCCCTCCACACTACATGCTTCAGAGACCTCAACCTCATTGTCAAAATCAACACAGCATGCTGGAGGGACAGGTTCCTCACCCAGAGATTGCCCATGCTCTGGAATAGACTTCCCATACATGTGAAGCAGAGCACCAAGCTGTCCCTCTTCTAGAGGAATCTTGATGAGTGGATGGGTAATAGAAAGTTCAGCCCGGGGATCAGTCCAGTGGCTCTACTTGATAGAGGCACTGGGAACTATCTTTGGGCAGCACGATGCCAGGGCACTTCTATGGGCTAGGCTTGTAAAGGTCCAGGGCTATTAGCCTAGTACACACTGAAGATCCTATGAACCTATGAACCTATGAACCCATGAACCAATTATTTTCATCCTTTTTTGTAATAGCCAGTGTATGTTCATAGATTCTCTTTGTTAGCTTCCTGACAGTTTTTCCTGTGTAGAAACTAGAACATGTGGAAGAACGTGCTAAATAAACCACCCCGCAGGAATTACAATTATATCTTTGTCTTGCAGTAATAGTTTTGTTGGATGCTTAAAGAAAAATACTAGAACTATTGCTAATAAAATGACAATATTTTGCACTACCCACATTTATAAGTTCCCACATCAATGTTCTTATAGGAATTAATGTTATTGTACCCTTCTAACATGTTTTTTATGAGGATTTCTGACCTAAGACAACTGCCATCTCACTATTACCTAGGATACTTTTCCACTTGGTGTTCAAGATCCCTCTGAGTGTAATACTATCAGTTGTAATAGGAAATGCATTTTTATACAGTATACTTGGAATCTTGTCCTTGTGTCTATGTTTACCATGGCGCCAGATGGAAAACTTGTTCTTAATATAGGTTTTGTTTTTGTAAGTCTTAATTGTTTAACCTCTTGAACAATTTCTGCTAAAACATTTTCTTTGTAACCCCTTTCAATAAACAGGTTACTCAAAAGTAGTACTTCTTCAGAACAAAATATGTTCTTCACTAGTTAGACTTAATCTTATAAACTGTCCTTTTAAAACATTCTTTTTCATTTGAAATGGATGCCCGCTTAATTTATACAGATAGTGATTAATAACTGTATCCTTTCTCTATATTCTGCTATTTAGCTCACCATTCACATTTTCTAATTCTAACTTGATGTCAACGTAATTTATATTTTTACCTAGACCACTTATGCTGCGGTAGCGTTGTCGCCTCACAGTAAGAAGTTGTCCTGTTCGATTCTCAGCTAGAGCATCTTCTGTGTGGAGACATGCGTGAATGGGCATACCTTCATTGAAGGTTGTGCATCAGGGCTGGTAACTCGGCACGTAAAAATCTACCGCCAATCATTAGCAGACCGGAGTTCCGTTGTGGCGACCCCTAACCGGGAAAAACCGAAAGACACAACAACAGCCTAAACCACTTATGGTAAATTTCAAGAATGAAGTGGACTTGTTTAGAAGTTCAAAGAAACAAATGAACTCTTCTCTTGTCCCCCTCCATAAGAAAAAACAGGTCATCAATAAAACGCCTATAGAAGGCCACTTTTTCAAATAAGGGATAGCTTTTAAGGTAGTTCTGCCTTCATGTAGCCATAACTAAATAGGTGTAAATTGGGGCCATCCTTGCTCCCATTGCAACTCCTGATGTTTGTTTATAAAAATCATTTCAAAATTGAAAGAAAGTATTTTCCAGTACTATCTCAAGTAATACGCAAAGTGTATTAATGAAGTTATTGTTTAAGTATTAAATCTAGACAAGTACTCTCTCATATACTCAGTTCCAATTTCATGTGGAATACAGGTGTACAATGAAATTACATCAATGGAACATAATAGTCCCAACCAGAAGGAGTTTCCCTTAGTCTGCTGTCTGTGCTCATTTTTGCTCGGGCCATCAACAAGCCTCGGGATTGCGCCCCCCCACCACCACCACCACCACCACTGCCTTCGGTTCTGAAGCAATTTCCAGCTAAAGTGTGAATCAGCCCTGGGATATCTCAACTTGTAAGCAAAGCCTTCCAGTAGAAGTAATTATTAGTTTGCTCGGGCCATCCACAAGCCTACTAGGGAAGCTAACCACAGGTTAATTATTATTGCATCTTACCTTACCTTATCTTTAGGCTAAGCTACCTTCTTGCTCAGTCAATCTCTTGCTGTTACCGATAGGTTTCCGCAGCTTTAGGTTCTCGTGCTCTAGCCTGCTCCACTTCCCTCCCTGCCCCCAAACTCCACCCACCACCTGCACTGCTACAATTATAGCCCATATATCCCCACCCCCTCCACAACAGCCTATTACCATCCCACAGTCATCAGATCCACTCCCACTTCCACATCACAACAACCTCCTCTGTACACCCCACCCACACCATGCGAGGCACACTAGGACTACTACTACTAACGCTCACCACTCTAGCTTACACCACATCCATACACTCTAACATACTAACAAACACTACCTACCACATAACACACACCCACACACACAACCTCACACAAATATAATAATATGCTCCACACTCTTTAATAACAACTCATTACTCTACATACACAAACCAGCAACCATACTACCTCACAAAAGGTTAACAGTACCCAAAAAATACATAGATATAGCCTATGCCATAAAACTCACACTATTCCTCAGAAAATGGCTACTAATCTCAGGGAACATACACCCAACCCAGGTCCAAGCAACCCAATCCTATCCCAGAAACACAAGCCAGACCTACTTATTATCAATATAAACATGTGCAGCATATCCTACAAACTACATGACTTTCACGCATTCATATCCCACTACTCCCCAGACATATTAACCATTACAGAGACCTGGCTAAAACCTACCACACAAAATGAAGACATTCTTCCTCCAGGCTATAATATCCTAAGGCAAGATAGAGGTACCAAAAAGGGAGGTGGAGTTGCAATCTTATTTAAAAATACACTCAACCTCCAGCCACTAAACACCCCACTTCCCAAATTCCAAAATGCAGAAACATTAGGCTCCATTATGTCCCTTAAAAGCAAAAAGAGAATCAACCTCCTCCTCTGCAGTTATATTCATCCAGGAAGTAACTCACCTATAATAGAAGAGATACTACAATGGGCCGCAATCAACCTACCCCAAGAAACCATCCTGCTATCAACATCCTCTGTAGTTATATTCATCCAGGAAATAACCCACCTATAATAGGAGAGATACTACAATAGGCCGCAATCATCCTACCCCAAGAAACCATCCTGCTATCAACATCCTCTGTAGTTATATTCATCCAGGAAATAACTCACCTGTAATAGAAGAGATAATACAATGGGCCACAATCAACCTACCCCAAGAAACCATCCTGCTATCAACATCCTCTGTAGTTATATTCATCCAGGAAATAACCCACCTATAATAGGAGAGATACTACAATAGGCCGCAATCAACCTACCCCAAGAAACCATCCTGCTATCAACATCCTCTGTAGTTATATCCCTCCAGGAAATAACCCACCTATAATAGAAGGGATACTACAATGGGCCGCAATCAACCTACCCCAAGAAACCATCCTGATATCAACATCCTCTGTAGTTATATTCCTCCAGGAAATAACTCACCTATAATAGAAGAGATACTACCATGGGCCGCAATCAACCTACCCCAAGAAACCATCCTGCTATCAACATCCTTCGTAGTTATATTCCTCCGGGAAATAACTCACCTATAATAAAAGGTATACTACAATGGGCCCCAATCAACCTACCCCAAGAAACCATCCTGCTATCAACATCCTCTGTAGTGATATTCCTACAGGAAATAACTCACCTATAATAGAAGAGATACTACAATGGGCCACAACCAACCTACCCCAAGAAACCATCCTGCTATCAACATCCTCTGTAGTTATATACCTCCAGGAAATAACTCACCTATAATAGAAGGGATACTACAATGGGCCGAAACCAACCTACCCCAAGAAACCATCCTGCTATCAACATCCTCTGTAGTTATATCCCTCCAGGAAATAACTCACCTATAATAGAAGAGATACTACAATAGGCTGCAATCAACCCACCCCAAGAAACCATCCTGCTATCAGCATCCTCCGTAGTTGTATTCCTCCAGGAAATAACTCACCTATAATAGAAGAGATACTACAATAGGCTGCAATCAACCTACCCCAAGAAACCATCCTGCTATCAACATCCTCTGTAGTTATATCCCTCCAGGAAATAACCCACCTATAATAGAAGGGATACTACCATGGGCCGCAATCAACCTACCCCAAGAAACCATCCTGCTATCAACATCCTCTGTAGTTATATTCATCCAGGAAATAACTCACCTATAATAGAAGGGATACTACAATGGGCCGCAACCAACCTACCCCAAGAAACCATCCTGCTATCAACATCCTCTGTAGTTATATCCCTCCAGGAAATAACTCACCTATAATAGAAGAGATACTACAATAGGCCGCAATCAACCCACCCCAAGAAACCATCCTGCTATCAACATCCTCCATAGTTATATTCCTCCAGGAAATAACTCACCTATAATAGAAGAGATACTACAATAGGCTGCAATCAACCTACCCCAAGAAACCATCCTGCTATCAACATCCTCTGTAGTTATATCCCTCCAGGAAATAACCCACCTATAATAGAAGGGATACTACCATGGGCCGCAATCAACCTACCCCAAGAAACCATCCTGCTATCAACATCCTCTGTAGTTATATTCATCCAGGAAATAACCCACCTATAATAGAAGGGATACTACAATGGGCTGCAACCAACCTACCCCAAGAAACCATCCTGCTATCAACATCCTCTGTAGTTATATCCCTCCAGGAAATAACTCACCTATAATAGAAGAGATACTACAATAGGCCGCAATCAACCCACCCCAAGAAACCATCCTGCTATCAAAATCCTCTGTAGTTATATTCCTCCAGGAAATAACTCACCTATAACAGAAGAGATACTACAATGGGCCGCAATCAACCTACCCCAAGAAACCATCCTGATATCAACATCCTCTGTAGTTATAATCCTCCAGGAAATAACTCACCTATAACAGAAGAGATACTACAATGGGCCGCAATCAACCTACCCCAAGAAACCATCCTGATATCAACATCCTCTGTAGTTATATTCCTCCAGGAAATAACTCACCTATAATAGAAGAGATACTACCATGGGCCGCAATCAACCTACCCCAAGAAACTATCCTGCTTTCAACATCCTTCGTAGTTATATTCCTCCAGGAAATAACTCACCTATAATAGAAGAGATACTGCCATGGGCCGCAATCAACCTACCCCAAGAAACCATTCTGCTAAGTGACCTAAACTTAGACTGGCTAGCCTGCAACTCCAACAACCCCTCAAACCATATTAACTTATTTGGATTCTCACAACTAATCACCAGAGTAGACAAAAAATCCAATAGAACCTCCATTCTAGATTGGACACTAGTTAATATCCCCACAGAAAATGATCATGTGGGCTTCTTACCTGATGCCTTGAGTGACCACTATCCCACATTCCTCCTTCGTAAACAGGCAAAAATACCCAAATCATTGCTATTCAAGGAGACTGGGGACAAGCACAAAGTCAGTCCACAAACTCTTAACAGTATGCTCCAGCAACAGGCCTGGAATCCACTAAAAACTCTACCTTTAGACCATGCAGTTGAATTTTTTAATGCTACTTTTATGACTGTTCTAAATATACTAGCTCCCATCAGAAAACTCAGGACTAAAGTTAGCTATGCCCCATGGCTAAATAGGACAACAAAAGCCTTATTAAAAGCCAGAGCCAATGTCTGGGAAAACTGGAAAAAGAAGGGGTTGGGAAGGTGGCCTAATGGTTAAGGTGTTTGTCTTGCAAAGACAAGGTGCAGGGTTTGAGTCTCATAAGGGATAATTGGCTAGGCTTAAAATGGCTCGCAAGGGCAGTTAGCCTAGTACTAATCTATGTCTATGTCTATGTCTATGTCTATGTCTAATAACACTATCCAAGACAGACAGAAATATCAAGAACTACGAAACAAGGCCAAAACCCAAACAAAAGTCGATAAAAAGAACTACTTCTTAGACATCCAAATCAAGCACTCTAGAAACCCCTAAAAGTTCTGGCAGGCCATCAATACCCTTCTAAAACTGGGCAAAACTGCCACCCCATCTCCCAACAACAATTCTGATAATGATAGCATAGCTTCAGAGTTCAAACATCACTTCACAGAATCTATCCTCGCACTATCTATCCAACTATCCAACAAGAACACTAAAACCACCCCAACTGTAGAACAAACTAACATACCTACCTTCACACTCTCACCTGTACCAACATCTTCAGTTAAAAAGCTACTCTCTAAACTAAAATCCACCACACTCGCAGCAAATGGTTTACCCACAACTTTTCTAAAATTAGCTGCAGAATCACTAGCCTACCCTGTCTCAATTATTATAAACCGCTCTATACAAGAAACCTATGTACCCCATATATGGAAAGTGTCACATATAATTCCCCTTCACAAAGGCGGAAACTCCTATGAACTATCAAACTACCAGCCATCTTGTCCCCCCTTTCCAAGCTTCTGGGGAAATGTATTCACACCCAGATAATGCACTTCTTATCCTCACATAACCTACTCTCCCCCACACAGCATGGTTTCCATCAAAACCATAGCACATCCACTGCTCTACTCTCCTTTACCAATCAGATTAACTCTAAGAAACAACAACAAATTTGTCTCAGCTGTATTCCTAGATCTATCAAAAGCATGTGATATGGTCTCCCATAACCTACTCTTAGACACTCTGTCAACCTCATCCTTTGCCCTCTCTACTACTTCATGGTTTAGCAGCTATCTCTCTGACAGAAAACAATCAGTTAAATGGCAAAGTACACTATCTCCTCTATTACCATCTACTATAGGCGTCCCACAAGGATCAATACTGGGTCCCCTACTATTCACCATTTTCACTAACAAACTTCATACTTCCACCCTGCATGCATCACTTATACAATATGCAGACGACTCCACCCTAATCTGCTCAGCCCCATCCATAACCACTCTTCAAAAGCTTACCCAAGAATCCTTCGGCTCCGTGGAACAATGGATTACCGATATCCAACTAATTCTAAACCCCAACTAGACCAAATTACTCCTTTTTCCCCCCAATAAATCCATATCCACACCTCTTACCTTCATTATCACCTCCAAAAACGGGACCACAGTCTCCTCCTTCCCTCACACTAAGCTGCTTGCGGTTGAAATAGACAATCTAAACTTTAACATCCATATCTCTCAAACCATCACAAAGGTACATAAGAAACTAGGAACCCTATACAAACACAAACAGTTCTTATCGGACCAAGCTAGAATCTTCTTAGCCCAAACACATCTCTTGTCTACCCTAATGTATGCATCACCAATCCTAATTCATATCAGGAAAACAGACCTAAACAAACTAGAGTCATGTTACAATAAAACTGCAAAATTCGCTAACAACTCCACTTTTAGACATCATCACTGTCTTGCCCTGAAGCAACTACAGTGGTTAGAACTCCCTCAGCTAATTAGCCATCACCAATTAGTCCTCTCCTTCATCATAATAAGGAACCCTCTGAAAACCCCAGCCTTAAACCAACTTCTAAACCAATATTCAGCTAATCGCCCTCTACGCTCATCCAACAAAACCCTGCTCTGCATAACCAAAGCCAATAACACTGCAGAGGAAAAGTCTGTTCTCTCACACCATTGCTAGGGAATGGAATAACCTCCCCCAAAGCATCTCCTCTGCAACATCTATCACACTTTCAAGACATCACTAAAGTCACACCTCTTGCAATCATGGCTCTGTCCCTGTATCACACAAAATCTTTTCTGCTTTCCTCCTAACTTGCCACACCTCATCTCCTCACTGCTTACCTCAGCTATTCTGTACTACTCAGATACTCCCTATCAAGAACTACTAACCTACAAACTATTTCTCACACTATAACATATCTCCCGAATAGCATTATTTTCCAGATTCCATTCCTTCATTTTTATGCTTTGTACTACCAGTAGGGAATTCAAAGTGTTGCTATCTATATACCAAGCGTGCTCAAATCAAACTAAGGTACAAAAAATCTCCTTGATTGTATATATGCCACTGTATAGAAATGTTCTGTCATTCGTGGATTATGTGTTGTCATATAAAGACATGGAGCTCTGATTGTATATATGCCACTGTACAGAAATTTTTTTGTCATTTGTTGTGTTTGTACTGTTATGTTATGGAGCTTTTCTCCCCGGGCCTCCGCTGTAAATGGACCTTGTTCCAGTCAGATTTTCCCGGTAAACCAATGTAAAATAAATAAAATAAAAAAAAATAAATCATCCACATTTATATTAGTTTTTGCTAGTAATTCGAACAAGTGCCAGGAATCTTTTAAATAATATTTAGAATTTTGCATGATAGGGTTAAGGACATGATCTAAAAATGGACATGAGCGATATCATATAGAAATCTGCCACCACTATGGCTCGAAATGGCAGTCTTTTTATCCTTGTGGATCTTGGGAATGCCAAACAAAATTGCAATTTTAGGATGTTCTACCTTAAAGAATATATGAATTTCATTATTAATAATCTTTTAGCATAATAAATCTAACAGACCTGAATCAATATTAGAAAGGAGACTTGCAATTGTTTTTTCACTAACTAGCTCACAACAATTAATATCCAACAACATATCCTTGATAGCCGTGATATAATCTTTAGTGTCCATAATAACTATTGCACTGCCCTTATCGGCTTTCATTATTCTGATGTTGTTATTGATGCACATTTCTTTTAGTGTTTTTCTTTCTTTATAATTCAAGTTATAAAACTTTGGCTTAGCCCCAATGCTTTTCCTTATTTCAGCTTCACAGACATCACTGAACACCTCTGGAGGGGACTATGTAATGTAGGATTGTATGCACTCTTTATAAATGGAATTTGATTACTATTTTCAAAATTTGGCATGCCTTTCAACAAGTATTTTAAATTAATTTTCCGTATGTATAGCTTTAAGGGTTTACTATTTGCATGTTGAAACCGCATCGGTTGGCCGTTTAAAATGTCAACTCTAAATGTGGAATTCAGCATGCCGCAAAGTAAACCAATCCAAAAATGAATAAATCGACAACCATGGTTCGATGTATTCGACATAGGAGGAGGTGACACCACACACCTCCTGCTATGAACATTAATGTACTGTTAGACTTTACAGTCAACGGTACATTAATTTTACTGTTTTATGGCCCCTGCACATTAAATAGAACAACTCCAAGATCGCACTTCATTGAGGATATAGGGTAATTCCCTGTTCCTCACTGAACCGCAATCCCCTTGCACAATGTCAAACCCAAATGCTCGACTGACACTACCCGTTCAGTGTAGTGTAGTTGATTGATTTGGATTTGACATTCTGCCCACTTGGAAACTGCAAGTCGACCATATGCCGGTCGACTGATACTGTTCCCAAATTTTAACAGTAAACCGTTTTAAGTCTCTGATGACTTTAGTGATATTAGCTGTCTGGGTGGGTATAAATGAGAAACTTTTGGATAGTACTGAAATGTGTTCTCATTTTAAAATGAAATTACTTAAATTTATAATGTCTTTTGTTGGGGTTTGTTTCTCTGCTTCCCCTTCCTTTCCCCCACTTCCATCCTTTTCCTTTTGTTTGCCAGTGGAGTGTCCTTGCTTGTATTAGCAGTTTACAAATAAAAGGGGCTGGGGATAAAACAGCTGGTTGTTCCTCTGCATTGTTATTAATGTTTGAAATAAAAGCCTGATTCCCTGTGTGAACAGGCTTATCTGTTGTTGATGCACAGTTATTAACAAAATCATTCATCAGACCGTTAGTAAAACTTCCAATGGTGCATGCTGTACCGTTATGATATGCTTTGCATCATGATTTTACTTTTTGCACTTCCTGTCAATTACAGTCAAAACCAATCTACTGGTGTTTGCACATATGCCGTAATAAAGGTTGTTTAATTGTAGGAAATGTGGATTACTCCTGAGTTGTTTAGTCTGTTTATTTTTTCTTCAAGAATTGTAACTTTCCTCTGGTAATCCTCCATGAGTTGCTTCATCATCCTTACTCCTGTAGTATTAAAAGGCTTAGTTAAATCACCAAACAGTTTATCCCCAGGTGTTACTCCATTTGGGAATTTATTGAGTCTAAGACCAAAAGGCACCTGTTCAAGTTTAATACATTCTGACAGGTAGTGAATTTCATACTGCAAACTTTTAAGTTTTAGCACTTGTTCTTCCAAGAAGTAGAAGTTGTTTTACAAGTCTCGAAACTGCTATGTACTTCAGACAAAATAATATTACCACATTCATGTGTTGTGTTTTGAACCATCCCATTGTTAATGAATGGAGTCTCTACATTATATACCAATTCAGAAACGTCTATGCTCATACCTGGTAACACTGCTGTACTGTTGGTAGTTCACGGCCAGCCATTCATTTCCTTGTTCCCTTTCCCCAGTCTGGGGAACTGTGCTGGATAATTCTTACAGTACATTTGGGACACATCCAGTGTGATTAATTGTTTTTATGTTTTCCAATAAACCCCTTACTGCTGCCACAGTTAATGTAAGGTTTTGAGTAAGGAGAATTAAATCCTTTGGAACTGTGTGCGTTGACAATTCCAAGTTAATCTCCTAGGACATTAAGTCTCTGAAAAGCCCTGCCATTCTGCTCAATGACCAAACTTGAAAACACACAAAGGAGCAATGTAGAACCATGAAATGAAAACTAAATACCATAATATTGGAATGACAGTCTGAGACCAAAAATATTTAGCGCTTTCATCCTTTGAATTTTAATAGAAATTCCTCAGAAACAAATACTGATGATAAAAATGAAGCCATTCTCAGTGGGGTTTTTTTAAAGTGCCTCTAAAATCATGTGACATTATTGTCAAATCAAGTTCAAGCATTAAATTGTGAAAGAAGCTAATAGTAATTACACGTTCACATAACCCAAAGAAAGTATAAATGTTTCTCAATGGAAAAAACTCATTTAAACTTTGAATTAAAGTCACACACATATTTACTCTGAAGGATGGGAATACTGAAATACAAGTGAAGGCCGGTGTGCAATGACTGTATTGCACGTTGATATGTCAGAAACCAGCAAACCATATGAGGAACACACAAACACCAAGTAAGTGATGTCATGATTCATGTCAGGACCATTGCAACCTGAGCAGGACAGTATGTAATCCAACAGGCTGAAGCCTGCTGCTAACCATGACGGGCGTATAAACAACCAGCGGTACACAGATGCAAAACATGCAGGTCCCACAGGGACACAGTGGCAATGTCCAAACCCCACCTTATGTGTTTGCATTTTTCTCTACGTCTGTATTTCAAAACAGATGCAGTGCAGCCTAGTCTTTCCAGCCTTTTCTGCTCTGCATATGGCAGGGCGCATACCTTGTTCACCCTCAGTGTGTGTGTGTGTGTGTGTGTGTGTGTGTGTGTGTGTGTGTGTTTACCTCAATAGGCAACCTCCCTCAGTCATCTCATAGGTCTACTATGCAGCCGTGTCTATGTATGTGTTGTGCTGCTTTGCCCCTGCCCTGTACCCTACCATATCTGTGCTGCCTCCTGTCCATCTGTGTTGTCGACTGTGCATCAGGCATTGGTGTTCCTGTTCAGGGGAGCTATTGCTTTATACATCTGTGCATGACAGTCTACCTGCCTGTGCACATCCCCCTGCTCTTGTGTGCCTTTCCTGTCCCACCATTATACACTATCACATGGGTTGACTGCCATGTGTGCTGCTGCCATCTGTCATTATGTCCACCCTGTCCAGTGTGTCCCTCTGTGACCTGCATATTTTGCATCTGTGCATCACAGGTAGCTTCAGCCTGTATCATGGCATCTCTTATCTGGTGTTCTTGTGTTCGTCATACAGTCTGTGGGTTTCTGACATGTCACTCTGCATTGCACTCACTACACACTGTCCTTCACTTTTACTTCAGTACTTCTGTCCTTCAGAGTATGCATGCTAACACAACTCCTGTAATTCTGCCACCTTTCTACATTACTGGGAATGCTATTTAAAGTATGTCCCTGTATTTGTTCCTCCCCCCCCCCTCGTTTTAGGCTTTGTCCACATTTCTTGTCCTATGAGCTTAGGTAGTGTATTGTTTCTGTGAGCATGTTATGGGTACAAACATGCTCCGTACATAGATAGCTGTGTTCCATTTCATAGTATGTTTTTCTTACCTTGGCATACACTGCTCTATGCACCCATTGCACTATGTGTGCACTTGTTCCGTGGTCCCTTGCATGTCAGTAAGCAGTACCATTCTGTTCCCCACAAACATGCTGACTGTGACTGTATGGATGCCTAGCCTGTGTGTAATGCTTTATTTATTTGTTTATTTATTTTATATGGCACTATGTGTCTCTGCTTGCTACTGCCCCCTGCTGTCCTTCAGAATTGTGTGGATGTAGTTGGTCCTCCTTGCTTCCTCTCCAGGGCCATAATGCAACTGTATGTTTTCATAGTTGTATATGACTATCCTGTCTTTCTTTGTGCTTTACGTCTTCAGGCTGCCTGCAATTCTGCTTCTACCTTGTTCAGCTTCTACCAAACACAGGAGGATTGCAGGTCACCCCTTTTTTAAACTTTGGAATTTGTTTGCCGTGATGAGATTGTGGTAGTGATGTGGTTGGCAACCATTGTTTTTGGCGTTTTACCACAGTATTCCATCTAGATCACTCAGAGACACAATTTTTCTTAGCAAATCTTCTTTGAACCTTTTCCAGGCTTTTTAGTTGAGCACAATTATATACATAGAATGAGTACTCAGTAATAAGTCTTATATAAGTTATTAACATAAGGGTTAAGCAGTGTCCATCTCTTGTGGTAACTTAACTTTCCTTAGAAAAAAACCCATGTATCTAGTGGCATTTGTACAGATAACCTTGACATGTATTAAAAGTTAAGCTTGAAGATAATGTAACACCCAAATCTTTCTAATCTGTAACTTCTTGAAGTTTTTTGTTGGATAAATATACAGGGTACCTTTGTATTTTAATAGTGAAGTATGTAATGTTACCTTTGTCGAAGCTGAATCTTAAACCTGTGACTTTTGCACAGATATCTGCGGATTGTAAGCAGATGTTAAGATCATCAGTGTCAGTTTTGTTTTGTAGTACAAATCCAATTTTACAGTCATCAGCATACTTGTAAGCTCAAAATGCATTATTTCCAGGCATAGTTGAAAATGCTGTATTAAATGGTAATGGCCCAAAACTGATCCCTGAAGGACACCATACAAAATATGTAAATAAACTAAATAATCAGAGTGAGTATTATGAATCTTAACACATTATTTTCTGTCTAACAACCAGTTCAAAATCCAACTAATAATGTAACTATTTACATTAGTTTTGGTTTAACAGTTACAGATAACCCTGTGCAGAAGACAACTGAAGGTTTTGGCAAAGATCCAGAAAAATTACATCAGATTGGAGTCCTAGTTCTAAAGCTCAGGTTATCGGATCCTAAAAACGTATTACACAACTTTTATCTGCCTTTTATAAAACCATATTGTTGCTAGGCTGTGATTTGTGTTATTAATAAGATCAATTAAACACCTTTCAAAACATTTACCAATTAAAGATGTCAAACTAATTGGCCTATAATTATCCATAAGATCTTTATTATCCTTCTTAAAATAGGAGTTATGTAGAAGAGCTTCCAAAAATTGAAACAAACCCATTAAACAATTTCTTCAAGATATTACACAAGATAGCAGTAATTTCCACTTTAATTACAAACAGTAACTGACCAAATTAAAACAAAGAGTTAGAATGTCACACTGAAAAAACAATCAGAAAAAACTAAATGAAAACTCCAGCCAAGCTAGAACTTCCAATGAGTGACTTCCCAAACCTCCTGTAACAGAGGCAATGGGATATATATCCCCACTGCCTTCTCTTTTTCTCCTGTACCTATCTCCAACATAAAAAAAACTCTTAACTAAACTTAAACCCACCAGATTAGCAGCAGACAACCTCCCAAGTGAATACCTACAAATCGCAGCTGATGCTCTGGCCTACCCAGTATCCATCTTGATTAACCGATCTCTGTCAGAAAGTTACGTTCCCACACTGTGGAAAGTATCACATATAATTCCCCTCCACAAAGGCGGACCCTCCACAGAACTAACCAATTACCGCCCCATAGCTATTCTCTCTCCACTCTCCAAAATACTAGAGAGATGCATACACTCTCAGGTCTCAGAATACCTCCTTACTAACAACCTCCTTTCCAGTACTCAGCATGGTTTCTGACCAAACCATAGCACCACCACTACCTTACTCTCCTTTACTAACACTATCCTTCAGCATAAAAACAATGGCTATCTCTGCTCTGCTACTTTCCTAGACCTATCTAAAGCATTTGACATGGTCCCACACAAACAACTTATCTCTGTCCTCAATAACCTATCCTTCTCACAATCGGTCACCGACTGGTTTCAGAGTTACCTGTCTGACCACCAACAATCCGTTGTATGGCAGAATGACATATCTCCCCAACTACCTGTCTCCATAGGGGTTCCCCAAGGATCCATCCTTGGACCCCTTCTCTGTTTTCACCAATAATCTAGCCTCTGCCACCAAACATGGCACACTCATACAATACGCAGATGACTCAACCATCATCTGCTCAGCCCAGTCCCTACCCAAACTGCAAAAGGTCACACAGGAAGCCTTTTTCTCTGTTGAAACTTGGTTATCTGATGCCCAATTAATACTCAACCCAAACAAAACTAAACTACTCATCTTCCAACCCACCAAACATACTCAAAACAACTCTCACTTTAACATCATAGCAAAAGACAACACCACTATATACCCAACTGAACACACCAAATTGCTAGGAGTAGAAATAGACAATAAACTAAAATTTGACATTCACATATCCTTGACCATTAAAAAGTCCACAATAAACTAGGAGCGCTATACAGAAATAAGCAACTTCTCACCAAAGCAGCAAAGATTTCAATAGCAAATTCCCACCTTATCTCCACCCTACTTTATGCCTGTCCAATATATACCAACCTAAGGCAATGCGATTTAAACAAGCTAGAGACCTGCTACAACAAAATCGCCAAATTCGCCACAGGGGCATCCTACCAGAGTCACCACTGTCTCTCACTTGCTGAACTGGGCTGGCTTGAACTCCCTCACCTCCTTCAATGGTATCAACTCTCACTTGCCCACAAACTAGTAAATCATCCACTAAATGTCCCATCCCTCCAGAATCTACTCCAACCCTATCGCACCACCAGACCACTAAGATCCAGCAACAAAAATCACTTGCAGATCACTAAAGCCAATAACTCTGCTGGTGAAGCACTATTCTCTTGCACCATAGCCAAATTATGGAACTCCCTCCCACCCACAATTACCTCCATACCATCATGCACCCACTTCAAAACTTTACTAAAAGTGCACCTAAAAACATGCTGGCTATGCCCTTGCAACTCCCACTCTAATATCACCCTCCCAATCCAACCACTATCTTTCTTTCCACTCCACTAACTACCTTGATTATAGCAAGCTCAGATGCTCATAAGCCAGTACTTATTATACAGCAGGAACTTCTTCTTGTAACATTTGTTAATGTCTGTTATGTACTTCACAGATAAAGATTCTAGTTGTCTACTGATGTACTATGTTCTTCATCTGTAAATATGTTGTAAGTAATTGCTATGTAAATTGTTAATCGCTATGTAATCCAATGTAACTACTGTCTGTTTATTTTAACTGTGGAGCTATTCTCCCCGGGTCTCTGCTGAAAATGGACCTATGTCCGGTCAAACACTCCCAGTAAACAAATATAAATAAATAAATATATGCAAATGACCCCTATGAACATCAGGTGGTTCAGCTATATGGTGATTCTGATTGCCCATGACTTTTACATTTGAAATCATTTCAATAGATAATTTCAGACCAATAAAGCCAAAACCCACTAGCTATGGATATGCATATTTCAGCCTTGTTATGACCTTGTCAGCATAGCATAAGCAGAGTGTTTGACTAAGCATAATAAACACAGGGATGTTATACCCAGCTGATGTCCATTAACATTAGGGCGACTGCAAAATATCCCAATTAACAAATTAAAACAAAGAGTTAGAAGGTCACACTGAAAAAACAATCAGGAAAAACTAAATGAAAACTCCAGCCAAGCTAGAACTTCCAATGAGTGACCTCCCAAACCTCCTGTAACAGAGGCACATGGGATATATCCAAATGACCCCTATGAACATCAGGTGTTTCAACTATATGGCGATTCTGATTGTCCATGACTTTTACATTTGAAGTCATTTTAGTGGACAATTTCAGGCCAATAAAGCCAAACCCCTCTAGCTACGGATATGCATATTTCGGCCTTGTTAGAGTGCTAACCCTTTGCTTTAATTTGTTAATTGGGATATTTTGAAGTCACCCTAATGATAATGGACATCAGCTGGGTATAACAACTCTGTGTTTCTTATGCTTAGTCAAACACTTTGCTTATGCTATGCTGATGGGGTCATAACAAGGCTGAAATATGCATGTCTATAGCTAGTGCGGTTTGGCTTTATTGGCCTGAAATTGTCCATTAAAATGACTTCAAATGTAAAAGTCGTGGGCAATCAGAATCGCCATATAGCTGAAACACCTGATGTTCATAGGGTCATTTGCATATATCCCATGTGCCTCTGTTACAGGAGGTTTGGGAGATCACTCATTGAAAGTTCTAGCTTGGCTGGAGTTTTCATTTAGTTTTTTCTAAACAGTAACTGACCAGAAATCAAGTCAGGCCCCATGGATGAAGTCTGCTTTATGTTATACAGGACCCTTGTAACAGAAATATCAATTATTAATGGACAATTTCCAGATGCAGAAATATATTCAGAGGACTCAGTTAGTATGCTAGTGTTAAAGTTGGATAGAGAGAAAATGTGTTAAATTCATGTACTACATTATAAGCATCCTGCATTACTTCAGTGCCAATTCTGACAGTACTAATTTGTGAATTATTATTGCTTAATGAATTAATAAAGTTGTAAAATACTTTTTATTAGAGATGTTATTGATCAATCTGTTTTCATACATTAACTTTTAAAACTTAATTTCCTGTTGTACTGTCTTTTTTCCTCTTGTATAACCTTAAAATATTCATGCTCCAACAAATGAGAGTAAAAGATTTACCAGCCTTTTTGGCACAAATACTTTGTCACTGTAACTCAACAGTTTTTCCAGGACTAGATACCAATACTAAGCCTCAGGAAGAAAGAACAAGGTGGGACAGTTAGCATTTACACTTTAGTTAGATGATTATAATGTATAGGGCACAAAATAGTCCTTTATCATAACTGAATTCAATCTGACTGGATGCATATAATGTTTGATTGCATTTAGGGGGAATAATTAATTAGTTCTGCTGGATGACTGAGTCAAGTGTTTTTTAAGAAATGAAAGGTGTGTTTTACAGATCTCTACGTTTCATGGGTTCATAGATTAGTATTAGGCTAAATGCCCTTGTGGGCTATTTTAAGTCTAACCAAGTACCTCATGTGAGAATCAAACCCTGGATCTTGTGTTTGTAAGGCAAACACCTTAACTGCTATGCCAGCCTCCCACCATCTCACTGTAATTCTTTTACTGACAGTAGCAAAGTAGTATAAATAAAGATTGTGCATTTTTTTCCTAAAACAAAAGTCAGTCCTACAAAAAAAACATTCATTTGAGATGTACAGACACTATTTTTAATGACGTAACAAGAATGATGGACAATAAGCATTAAATTGTTTAAACTGTGAAGTACAACACTCATTTTGGCCAAGGATCTCTGAGCCAAGACAGCCAAGATGGCTGCACACTGATCAACAGCTTAATTTCAGTTCTCCCATTGTGAAAAAGAAACAGAGAAACAAGGGCTAGTAATTATGCCAGTTTAGTAAAATTCAGTTACTATCTAATAATTCCACTGCCTGGATGCCAACAAAGAAGAAACTTAGAGAGTTTGAAAGAAAATCAGCTAGAAAAGGTGAAGAGAAAACATTGAGTGGGAAGAATATTGCAGGTGAAAAGAAAAAAACAGTTCAAGTTCCAGCTTTGGTACAAGACATGGCTTCCAGTAATTTAGAAGAAAAAAATAAATCGAATGTACTCAGAGCTTATTAAAATAAATGAAAAACTGAAGGAATATATCAACTGAAATGACAAAAGGCTAGAAACAATAATAGACGCTTCAAGCAGTTATTTAGATATATTGATAAAACTTCAAAAATCAGAGATCAAATGAAAAATCTGGATGAGTATGAGACTTAGTATTGAAGAAATTGCTTGAAACCACCACGATATAATCCAAGTAGCATTTATTGTAGAAAAAACAGGAACAAGCGCTTTCACACAAACAAGTTGTGCTTCATCAGGTTACAATCATACAAAAAATTCATTGTCTTTTATAGAAGCCCTTTGCTACAATTAACCAATTAGTCAAACTAATTAAAATCAATAAACATAGTCTAAGCTCATTAGCAATAAAATAAAAATAAAAATAATATATTCAGCTAACTAATATTTTATTTAAAAAACAGCCCAGTGAACCTATTACATATGTCAATTAAAACACATCTTTTAAGCTTCTCAATTCAATAGATATAACATTAAGTGTTAAAGTGCAAGAAATTGCTTAAGTATCGGCATTGCGCCTCAGTAAATCTGTTCAGGAAACAATGCCCTTATTTAGAAAAAGGAAGTAATCCAGGGTGTAGCTTTTGTTAAACGATCTTAATTCCTTTATAGAGACATCATTTCCATAATGCGTTGTTGCATTTCAATATAAATATCTGTTTGCAAAACAGTTTATTCATTGACATTTACATAATCTTATTAATATACGGAAAAAAGCCAATTCATCTCAGTATGCTAACTAAAGGCTTTCCGCAGGCAGCATTCTATAAAAAGCAAATTTACAGTCAAGAATATTTAGTGTTTATACCGTAATGGATTACGTGTCCGGAAACAGGAAACATTGCAATATTTACAACAACAAATA
The DNA here is from genome assembly GCF_019279795.1 of Protopterus annectens. Lineage (NCBI taxonomy): Eukaryota > Metazoa > Chordata > Ceratodontiformes > Protopteridae > Protopterus > Protopterus annectens. Next base: position 64,993,657 of record NC_056745.1, read on the forward strand.
GCCATAGCAAAACATTTTTCTAGCGCAACAACGCTGCAACCAAATGTATGTTATGGCAAGAAGATAATAAAGTCACGTAGGTGACAAAATCTGTGCTCATAACTACAGCCTGGCGATCAAAATAGCCAGTATCCAAAAAACACATCTGTCTGTGGCAAATACAAAAGAACTTTATATAATCCCAGTCATTAATCAAAGACTGGAGCCATAGACTGGAATATAAACTAAAATACAAAAGCCACTCAAAGTAAAAATTATACTGAGAAACAGTATAAACAACATAAAAACTAAACTCTTGAATGGCATTGATTACAGACTTAATGTAGGTTATTACAACAGATTCAAACCTCATTACAGGAATTTACAGACTCTATAGGGTCCAGTAAAAATACTCAGTCATTAAATATTAAGACATGATATGGTATAACAACATTTATATATGTAAAAATAACACAGATGTACTAAGACATGCATAACGCAGATGTATACAAATGACTAAAGACACCTGATGTAGTGACAGGAATACAACTATTCACAAACAAATAAAAAAAATAAAAAAAAATGTGACATCTATAACATTCAAAGAAATATCCAAAATATAATTTTTAGATATTCATAATAACAAAACTAAATCAAAACAATACATTAATGAAAATATAATAAAAATGAATAGCACAATGCCCCTATTCAGATGACAAAAATATAGCCATAGATATAAAAAGACTATATTTATCAAAGTCCTGTATATCAGGGACTAAATAACCTAGGTGTCCAGGACAACAGTCGGGTAGTACATAGACATACTATATCCTGGTAGTGGCAAGTATGCTTAGATGATAATTCATGCATGAGTATGAGACTTCTCAAGAAAAGCTGTTAAAAAATGGTAGAGTTAGATATTAGAACACACAGAGTAAACCTGAGATTTTCTGCTGCACCAAAGAAACTGCAAGGAGCATACTCTATTAATTTTATGAAAGGACAAATAATTAACTGGACTGCTATTCCACACCAGGATTTTTTAATTGCAAGGGCATATCTAGTGTATGCTCAAACCTGGCCATGATAAAGCAGTCAAAACCTATATTAGTAAAGATACAATCACACCAGCAGAAAGAGATGATCTTGTCAAAACTGCAGCAGAAGGGCAAAGTATTAAAAACTGGAGATAGCAGAGTGTTTGTGGGAAATTATTTCATCAGTGAACACCAGGAAAAAGAGAAGTAAATTTGTCCCCTCAATCAGGGAATGTCGACAGGCAGATGTGAGTTTCAAGCTGCTGTATCCAGCTGTATTCAGAATATGTTTTCCTAGAGGATCAAAGACATTTTTTATGCAGAACAGGCTAAGGAGGAAAACAAGTCTATACAACAGAAAAGGAGCCATCAAACAGAAGGGGACTGTGCTTCTTATTCTTCTGACAATAAAACTCATAAAGAAACATTGCCAGTGAAACCTTTTCCAATGTTCCAAAGGAAAATGCTTGACAGACAGAAAAATGCACTGGAGCTAACTAGAAGAATCGGGAGTACTTTAGACTTGAACCAGACTCTGGTGTTGGGAGATGGAGATGAACAGGAAGAAGACCAGCAAGACTGAAATGAATGAATAAATGTGAGACTATAAAACATCATTCATATTTGCGAAATATGCTTTACAAGAAAGTGTTTGAGAAAGATTGGACTTTTGTTGACTTTGTTAAACTTGTAGGTGGATTGAAAATCAGATAACCCACTTCATGTCTTAATGTTTGGAAGGATATTAAAAGGAGAAAAAGCAACTGTAAGTTAAATATATTTTGTTCTTAACAGCATTTGCATAAAACATTTCATAATTAAAACTGCATATTATATAGTAATAGATTTGTGTAGTATGCAGTCAGGAGGATCTAAAATGAAGGGGCAAGTCTTTTCACTGATTCTTGTATGTGATAAAGATACTAAAGTAAGTACCTTTTTCTTAGCTTTAAAACTGTAGGCATTACATTGTAAAAGACAAGAAAGGCAGTAGAAAATCATGTTTAAGTTAATATGCTGTGCTAATGGTCTGTTGGGGTGGGGGAGTGGACTGTAAAAGTGCGCTGATTATAATATATGTAGAACTGAGAAGATTTTTCTTAATTTTGCATAGGTGAATGTATGGATGAATGCCTTTGGCTTAATCAAAAACATGGTGAATGTAATGAGGAGGGCTGAGCCTCTTGCATGTGTAACAGTATTAGTTTTTTTTTTATTCCTGCAGCAAATAAATGTTAATTGTGATATTAGAATTCTGCAGCTGAGGGCAGTTGTACATTCTGTCCTTATGTTTCCATGGAAACAAGCTGACTACATGTGTAGTCAATTAATCTTGTAAGTTCTGAACATTGTTTGCTGATGGAACTGTCAAATTAAAAGATACAAGGGCAAGTGGCTCAGTAAAAAAATAAGATTGAAATTTCTGGAAGTGAATAAGAGATAGTTTTCCTAACACTCTAAATATTTCAATTCATTTATTAGAACAGTGTCTAATTTAGTTTTATTTAAAGATAGCTAGTGCACTTTTTCTTAAGGCCAAAAGCTAATGTTTTTTGAAAGTATATAAGAGACATAAGAAAAGAACAGACAACAAGCAAATATAAGTGAAAACATAAACTGTAATGTGCACTTTAGCACAGATAACCTTACCTTTAGGTTAGGTAATGCCTGTGCTACAGCTGTCAATGTGGGAGATTTGTTTTTATTAGGAGGGTTCATCTTTCTTATTTGAAGATGTACATAGTTTTGTATGTTTCTCTTAAGTTAATATTTTATGGGTGTATTCTGGGGGTGTTGTTTTGTTTGAGGGTTTTCATTAAAACAAAAAGTATTGAAAAATATGACATAGGTTTAAAGTGAGGTGACAAGAAAAACCTATATAAAAGATCAACCTGACAAACATGAGTGTGTACATGTAACAGAAAAGTTGGAAATAGACATTTAAAAAAAATCATGTCTAATAAGTGGGAAAAAAATAACTTTTTATCATAATGGCTATGCTATCCATATTATTTTGCAGCACAAATGGTCTCACCGTTACAGACAAAAAGGTAAGAGTATTGAATTATATTAAGAAATGCAGAGTGCAAACATCAATGCTGACAGAACAGTTGAAGAAGCTAGAGGTGATGGAAATGAAGTGCCTGAGAAGGGTGGTAGGATGCACACTAAAACAGATGAAGAAATGAGGACATAACAGCAAAAGCCAAAGTAGCTCCATTTGCAGAAAATATCAAAGAGAACAGATTATAGTGGTTTGGACACATACAGAAAAGCAGAAGGCAATCTGATGAGGAAGATTTGGGACAGACAGAAAAAAGGTAAGAGGAAGTGAGGACATCCAGCAAAGAGGTGGATGAATTATGTGAAAGAAGATCTACGACAGTCAGGCATGAGTGTTGAAGAAGGCAGGAGTGTGGCACTAAATCGAGAGAGTTGGTGACAGCTAACACAATATCCCGACCCCATGTACAAAAAATGGGAAAAAGGTGGCTGATGATGATGATGATGATGATGTGAATTTGATAATTAAATTATTTCAAGATTGATATTCAGAAGAATATCAGGGACAAGGGAAATGGGGAGTAATTATATTAATTGCTAGAGGAGCTCTAATAGTAGTAGAAGAGAAAAAAGATAATGGTATATTTTTGGCAGTAAGGGGCTACTGGCAAGAGAGGGGGGTTATTGGCATGTTTATATTCCACATAAAACTGCTATTATGGAGTTAAAGAAATTTTTGGGAGAAATAAACAGCTTTCAGGAAATATTACTTCTAGGTATGAACAAGAACTCAATTTGCTACATTGAGGATGTTACTGGTGGACCTAGAAGGGAAAATATAACAAAAAATGATAGATTTCTGAAGAAATTTATTAAAATATTTGGTATGGAAGACATGTATTAGTAGGAACTCAGAGAGAATTTGCATTATTATTCACCAAGGTACAATAACTGGGCTAGACAAGAAAGAATTTATATTTCACATGAATATGCATTTCATTGAAAGCTTCAACACACATCCAATAACAAGTTCAGATCATGCAACCATACAAACTAAGATAATAAATGCAGGGTAATGAAGTACAAATGAGACACTGGTGCTTTCCAACCAGCTGTTAAAAGGAGAGGAAATTAAAAAATGGGTTGTGGAAACTGTTCATCTGTTATTAGGGAAGATGGAAATTTTATCAGAAGTTATAGCTAGTTAGTGGGATAAAATAAAAGTGGAGTTTAAAAATAGGATAGAAATAAAAGAAAAAGAAATATACTTTTGAATTTTAAAGTATTGCAGAATAAGTGGAATCTCACAGAACAAGACAACACAACTACAGAATGATAAAGATAAAATATGAGATTATCTGGATAATATGCACAAGTTTAAAAGATTGCTGCTAAACAACTGACTTATGCGACAGAAAGTAGAATGAGTTGTTGCCATACTTAAAGAGCCTATAACAAGAAAAATAACCAGAGATCCTGTAGAGGTATTACAGATATTTTGGAAACTTTATGAACATTTCTATAAAGCAGAGAATTGTGGCAATCAAGAAAGAAAACAAATGGAAATATTCATGGATGACATAAGTATGCCAAGGTTAGAGGTAGATGAGGCTGAACAATTAACAGTTAAGATAAGAGGAGATAAATAAAAATGGTGACGTGTAATCAATCTGCAGGAAAGTCTGCAGAAACAGATGGTATTCCTGTGGAGTTCTGGAAGCTAGAAGGGAAGAAAGTGATAAAGATCTGGAAGATTTTGTTTAAACGTAGTTTAAAAGCATTGGAAGCACCAATATCCTGGAAGAAAGCTGAGGTGGTTGTTATATTTAATGATGCTAAAAAGACTCATCGTGCCCAGCTTCATATGGACCCATTTCAATTTTAAACCATCATCATAAAGTGTGTATGTCTATAATAGAGAAACAAATGGCAAATTCATTTCCAAAATTGTCAGACCTGGATCAATGTGGTTTTGTGGAAGACAGACAAACATTTGGCAACATTAACAGAACAATGATGATCCACAGTGAAACAGAATTTAAGAAAATTCCACCTTTGTTGGTAGGTCTTGATGCAGAGAAAGCAGTCACAAAGTAAGCTGGGATTTTATGAGTAGGGCAATGGAAACATTTGCATTTCCTTATACAATATTAAGGTTAAGTAGAACATATGAGAGACTGGAAGTAAGAATTAAGGGAGGTTTCCTCTCTGATAAGTCATGTCTGAACAGAGGAACCAGGCAGAGTTGTCCTCTTTCCCCTTTGTTATCTGTTTTATAGTTATAGCCATTGGCAAAGAAAATAAATTCAAGGATATAACTGGTATGTTAATCATGAGAAGTCTTTATTTGCAGACAATATTATTTTGTGGAGTCTGCATGTCCTCCCCGTGGTCGAGTAACATCTAACAACATGCAGGTAGGTGCGTGTGTGAATGGGTGTGCCTTCCTTGAAGGTTGGGCTTCAGGCTGGCAACTCAGCACCGTAAAAATCCACTGCCAATCATTAGTGGACCGGATTTCTGCTGTGGCAACCCCTAACCTGGAAAAGCCAAAAGACGTTTTATTATTTTATACCTAATAAAACTGGAAAATGACATCTCAGTGTTATGTAATATTTTGAGATAGTTTCAAGTCTTTTCAAGATATAAAATTAATGAAGATAAAACAAAAGTTATAGCTATAAATTATGTACCCACACATGAATGCTAAGGAAGACGCTACCAGGTAACAGGAAAAGAGGAAAGCCTAAGATAAGGTTTATGGATGTGGTGAGAGAGAACATGCAGGTGGTTGTTGTGACAGAGCAAGATGTGGAGGACAGGAAGATATGGAAACAGATGATCCGCTGTGGCCACCCCTAACAGAACAGCCGAAAGAAGATGATGACATGAATAGATTTAGCAATAACCATATTTACGGGACACAGTACAATGAAGTATTTCAGAATGCAGATCAAAAAGGCTTTTGTTATGGTAGCTAAGGCTAGATGGGAAGAGACTAATCAGAAGATCATACAAAAACTGAAAACCTGGAAGCTCTTGTTTATGGAAATGGAAAGCAAGAAACAAGCAGTGAAAATGTTTATGTACAGGTCAGGCATACTTTTATTTTTATCAACCAGATAAGTTGCAAACAATAATTACTAAATAGCTGAAGGAATTTATCTGGGAGAGGAAGAAGGCAGGGGTCAAGTGGGATACATTGTTCCTTCCAAAAGAACAAGGTTGTTTAGGATTACCTGGTTTGAAGGGATATATTAGGGCTACACAATTACGTCTTGCATATATAACACAAGCAGACAATGGATGATGGTGAAAGAGAGAGGGAAACTCAAGAAATAAGAAGAGAGCGGGATTTCGGATGCAGATCCTTAAGGAGAATAACAACGCCCATACAGGATATTATGTTCATAAAGTAGCAGTATTCCAAGAATCAAGCAAACACAAAAATGGAGAAAGGAGATTTTGCTGATAGGAATGACTGCAATTAGGGGTACAAAGACTAGGCAAGAGGGGTTTGGAATCTACTGGGCAAAACTGGCAAAGGAACCAAGGTATTGGGAGAAAACAATAAACAGTGAAAGTTAATAGAATTGGAAAAGGTCAAGAAGATATTTGAACTGCAGGCTAGAAACTGCCTTCCCTACCAGGAACTGATAGCAGAGTACAGGAAAAGATAAAGAAATAGGGGAATCCTAAGTGAAAGACTTGCTCTGGTAGAATTTTTTGGTTGACTCTAGAAATGAAGCTGCTGTTAAAAAAGGATAATTAGTAGGGCACATAAAATATTGCATAATAACTACAGGAATCAATTAAAGGAGGATAGAAAAGATACAGAAGAGACATTGGTTAAGGAATTTACAAGGAAATAACGGGAGGACATACAAATGGATGTCAAGTAAGCAACAAAGTCTAGAAGATTTAGAATTTTTGCTTGGAATCATTTGCATAGATGTTTTTGTACCACAAGTAGACTCCAAATAATTTTTCCTCAGGTAGATGGAAAATGTTGGAGGTGTGATGGGGAAGAAATGGGTAACTGGGAATATATGTTTTGGGAGTGTAATGAGTTGGCAGACTTCAAAACTTCCCAGCAGAGTGCTCCATAAGAAGTAGTGGCTGAGCAAGTGGATATAAGTGGATATAACTAAGGAAATTATCTTTTTAGCGGGGACACAGAATCTGAACTGCCTTGTTAAGTTTAATTTTGGTGGCTCCCAGAAAAGCAATTGCTAGAAAATGGAAATCAAAGTCTAAACCAACTGTATTTGAAGTACTGAATATTGTAACAGAGATGGAAGAATTGGAAATGGGATATTTAGAAAAGGGTAGGAGCAAATTACATAGAAATAAATGGAAACTGAGAGGTACAATACATGCAGAATAATATTTTCAAGGAAGAGTGAGGTTTAAAGGAAGGCAGGAACTGAACAATTTATGTAATGTTGGACTGCTGATAATTATATAAAGAACATGTGTAATGTATAATGTATGTAACTGGGAAAATGTTAATTTTTTTATATAAATGTATGTCTGCCTGTGTCTTAACTGCTAATTTAAAAAAGGCGTTAAAACGGATCACTGAGCCAACTGTATTAAAGGCCCAGCAAATGTACAAATTCCAAGAGAATTAAAAGTTAAAGTTATACTAACTACTGCTCTGCCTTTAAAGTTACTGAATGTGATGGCAAACTGGCAGAGCTCAACTGCTTGAGTGTCCCAGTTCACTGTCCAACATGAAATGTTAACTTCAATGCTTTGTGTGTTTTCATAAGTCCCTTTCTTTCTTAATTTGTTATCTTTTTATTGAAATATTAGTACAAAATATACTATCTAAGCACTGTGGTCTGGTATATACTTAAAAGGGATTTGCTTGAAGGACCATTTCACCCATGCATGAGACTGGTATACTTTTTTGTAGTGTGAAAATACAGTCTTCCACATTTTATTTGCTTGTCATACATTGCAGGGGTCTGCATTCCACACTGGCCTCTATGAATGCTGACGTCTGTGTTCACCAGCTCAGTAGCAAGATGCCTAGTCATCTGAATCTTGTGCGCTTCTGATCAAGCCAGATGCTCAGGCAACAGTGCAAATGCACAACTAGCCTTAAATCTATAAAGCTTTGTTTCTTGACAGCAGAAGTAATCAGCAACGGGGAGTGTTAAACAGTGGACTCCAGGTATACTACAGGAGCGTTGATGGGGTTCTGGAGTACAAGAAGTCCCTGGAAGAAGGTGGGCCTGCTTAAAGCTGCATGTGACTATAATCCTATAAACAATGCCATGTTTAACAAATGACCTTGTGACCTGTATGAAATATAATGATATTATATCAGGACACAAATATAAATAACTTGCAGTGTTTTTAAATGATTTGTGGCTCTGTAGATACAAGGTTACTATATGATGTTTCATGCATTACAGACAAATAGAAGTGCAAAGGATAGAACAATGGGGTTTATATATAAATGCATTTAGAGCTGAAAGTTAGTAAGTGTTGCCAGTAGTTCCAGTTTGTGTGAATGTCTATCCCTACCTGATGTTTCTCTTTATTATTGTTCCTTTTATTTTTGTTGTGTGTTGATAGTGCTGTGGTGTTTGAATCAATAAAATACATTACGTTAAAAAAGACAACTTTTTGGGACTACGACCTTAAAAGATAGGTAATTCATTAAGTTGCACACCAGACCACATAAAATAGTTTCAGCTTCAAAAAGTCAACAATCAAAAATTTGATTTGCTGAGAATCAAAGAATGTAAACTCAAAAGTCAAAAACTCAAACAACAAACATTGTTTCTTGCAGGGGGTCAGTCTGCTCTACACCTGCTGTCCCCCCTTTCCATAACTGTACTAACTCCAAAGCTTCAAACCGCTGGAGGAGTTCAGTATAATGACTATGAATGATCTATACGTTAGAATTAATTTTGAGTTTCTGGCTTTCATGTATTTATACCAAAACTTTCAAAAGTCAACATTGTGACTACTGAACACTCAAAAAAGCTATATTGTCCTTCCTTATTCCAGTATGTATCAGCAAATTACCTTCCAGCAAATCATGATAAAATGAAGTTGTCAAAAACAAAGTGAACTAGTAGATTAACACAAAACTTTCAGATCTGATTTATTTAAAAAAATAGTTTCTTGAAAGTAGAGAGGCAGTTGGAAGGGGAGTGATGTTTCAGGAAAATGCAATTATTTTGTTTCATCTATTTAATGTGTGACATCTTACCCCAAGAATTTAAAAACAAGTTTATCCAGTCAATGAAAGCAATAAATGATATTTCATAGCCAGATCAAACAGCAGTGTCAGAGCTGGTCTCAAGTATATTTCTAATGATTACCAGATGACATAAATGTAACATTGTTAAGTAGAAATACTTGATCAAGAACAAAGTAAATAATTATAAGAAACCTTCTATTTCTTCACACATTTCATTTATAACTGTCCCACCTTTCAGATGTCTTGAACAGTTAGAGAACAAATATTAATTTTATTAGTCATTTAATTAATTATTCGTGTGATATATGGCTTATTAGTGCTATACTGATTCACATTCAGCTCACAATTTCTAGTCCATATATAGTACCTTTTAATCCTTTAACCACCAAGCCAAATCCAATTTGACAATGGCAATTTGTCCCTAACCAGTGTAAGTTGATTATTCAATGGCATGCAATTCTGCAATTGTGTAACATCACGATGCATTTAACTCCTGACTTCACATGATATTGAAGGATCATCCTCATAAGTTAAATGACTTCAGACTGAAGCTACTCATTTATTGATTCCTGGACCTATACTTAGATGTGCTGTCCTTGCTTTTCACACCTCTCTGCCTAATTCCTATCTTTCATGTTTTATTCCTACCTTTCTCCTGTTAACCTGTGTCTGCCAACTCTTACTCATATATTCACTTCCTTGCCTACTGTTATTGCTCAGGGCACAGTTAGCAGATGCTTGGATCCAATTTTCAATCCATGATGACATTCAAGTGAGTCTTCATTCAGTGCCAATAGGAAACACATACCAACACTCCCCAAATGTGTCCACTAATGAACCAACACTCCTGAAATATGTCCACTAATGAGTATTACATTGAGGCTGGCATTGCAGTGCAACTCACCCTGTGTTTATGAGCTCAGGTGTGCTATGGTGCTATTTACCATTTCATAGTAATCCACATTCCCAAAGGAGCAATGTCTCACTACCTGGGAATTTGTATAACCATGAATCACTCCACTGTATAGCTGGAACAACTGGAACAACTGTCCAGCTTCTGTGCTACTAAGAGAACCATACACAGCCACTGACCCCCTTTTCACACACACACACACACAAACACAAGCGCGCGCGCGCGCACGTGCGCACATGCACACACACGCACACACGCACACATGCACATGCACACACACACACACACACACACACACACACACACACACACACACACACACACACACACATGTACACATACACATGCACATGCACACACATGCACATACATACACACAAAACTACACTGGCCCACTCAAAAACATACACACACATACACACTGACATTCAAAGTAGCCATTTACCCAGACTTACTTAGAGGCCCACTTGTGTATGGTCCCATTTGTCTTATACACACAAAGTGTCCCTCACACATACACGTGTGTACACTCATACATTCTCAGTTACACAAAGCATGATTTATCGACACTCACTATCTGAGCAGGGTGAAGAGGTTTCAATTCACCCACTTCATATTCTTACCCTTGAAGAGCATAGCTGTATGCCACAAGAATGCTGCACACACTTTCCCTTTGCAACCTATCTTGCTCAGTACTTGTGTAGTCTGGGCATCTGTAAATCCTGTACTACATAAGTCCTCAACCTTAGCAGTACACAAGGGTCATTATTTACATATATCCCTTCCATGGACTGCCACATTAGCATGTGGTACCCTGAGCTCAATGGCCTAAAGCATACAGTGGTGGTTCCAGACAGAGAGGGAAACTATGAAATGGAATGGTCTTCCAAAGTACGCTACATACTTTGAACTCATCTTGCATACTTTCCAGCTGGGTATAAATAATGTCCATAGAGTACAGAAAAAGAGGAATGCTGCATAAACATAGACAGAGAGATATACAGATATTTTATTTGTTTATCAGGGTAGTATATTGATCCCAATAGACCATCTGCATAGACTAGAAATACAGATATATGTACTGATGTAGATATAAAGATATAGACAGAATTTATGTGTGTGTGTGTGTGTGTGTGTGTGTGTGTGTGTGTGTGTGTGTGTGTGTGTGTGTGTGTGTATACATGCATGCACATTTGTGCTTAAATATGCATGTGAGCATCTCATGTTTCACATGCTTCATACATTAAAGATGTTGCATCACACAAATATTTATGTATGGAACTGTTAATTTTATAAGGCAATTTCATTGACATTTCCAACCTAATTTAAATAATCTAAAATAATTTCTGAAAGGGGAATATGCAGGTCTGAGTTCTGCGATGAATTTTAAGAAAATAATGCTTTTGTGGGCACATGAAAAGAAATAAATGACTTTATCAGAGTCTGTACATTTCTATCAGGGTACATAAAGCACTATAAAAACTAATTATCTGCTAATGTCAACAAATATGATGCATCACCCTGCTAGTTTATTTGAAACAAGTATTGAATTTTTCCTACATTTTGAGTTACAATTATTCTTTCAGTCTTATTGACATTTGAAATGGATTTATGTAAACTTTCATAATCATTATGAGAAATCGATAATGTTTTACAGCAAGAGGAAGCGAGGAAGATTTCTGAATAGAAATGGCAGAAGCAATGCAAAACTATTGACAAGACAATGCATGGTGTGCTTCTGCTTTAGTGAATCTTTTAAAGGCTTTTACATCCATAACAACATTTAAAATACTATGAGGGGCTAATAGCAGAAACAACACACACACAAAGGGAGCAATTATAAGTTAAAAGCATTAGAAATCAAAACAGAAGAGGCTCACGAGTGCTTTAGGACACATCAAATATACACATTACAGGAGGAAAATAAAGAAGCAGAAAGACTGAACATTACATGTAAGAATATGGGCTTTAAAGTCTTTTTGAAAACCGCAAGCTCAGACTAGTGCAGCATCATGAATTTTGCTCTGCTGCGACTTGACTGTGATGTGAAAACTGTGGACCTTAGCTTAGTCAGTATTTCTGCTTGAGCATTTCTTGACCTAACTTACCTTTTATCTGCTGTTACAGGTCACCGATATGGTAACTCCTCTGACTGAATTAATGTAGGTACTCTCAGCTGTATCATGCTCTGAGAAGAATGAATAACTTTTTTGTAATTTATTATTTTTGGTTGGTGTTCACTTGCCTATGTGCTTCACACAACAAATTTATTGGGCTCCTAATCCACCATGTCATGCATTCCTCTCAACTTCCATGATCAAGAATTCTGAACAAATCCAAAAGTAATGGGTAAACAAAAGGCCCAAAATCAGGGACAATTTTGAAATATTACTCTAATTCACTTAGAAATTTAATAGACCAACACGTTTTTCACCAACATGCAATTTCTGAACAATGAGAAGCGTGAAAATCTACTGTCTGACATTGTTATCTGATTCTAGTCCTCTGTGAATTACCAGAAAAATGAAAATTTTAGGAAGGACAGGGTAAAAATAGGAGCCAAAATCAGGGACATACCTCAACATTCTGGACAGGTGAGAGGTAGGCTCTGGTGTCTTCTGTAGTCACTCTTTATGCAAACCCTAACTCATGCAAGTCTAACCCTGCCTATGGGAAAGTCCTTGTGGTATTGTCACATTGATAAGGCAGACATTTTTCTAGAAAAGCTCTCCCCTTCACTGATAAGGAGCTGTTCAATCTTAAGCCCTCCCCTTACTATTTTTGTGATGGTGCCAGAGTGGACAGAGCACGTCATAACACCTGCTGCTGTCCTAAGACAGCTACACAGGGAATGAGCATCCTTTTCAAATGTCATAAATCTAAAGCCTTATCATGTTGGCAGTGCAACAGAGACCCCCATGCCCTCTTCAAGAAAAAAGAGAGTGGGGTACAGGTAACTTTATTTTTCCTTCACACCCCTACCTTAAACCAGCTCTACCAGTGATTTGGAAGAGAATCCTTTCTTTGAGTACAACAGCAACAGGCTATTTTCGCAAAACATTTTAGCATCACTTTGCAGCTTCTTCAGCATGGATCAAACTGCAGGCTAGCTCTCAGTTTTTAAGGAAGAATTCCTTCCCATGCACTGATAGGGCAAACCTTTCTGTTTCCTTTTCTCTGTTATGGATGTTGAACAGAATGTTGTCCTGAATTTTGTCTTGGCACGAGAATAGCTTCCCCACTGAGTTTTAAGAAATGACTGTGAAAAGAAGTTATTTCTGAGACTACTGATTTATGGCAGATCATCGCTCACGTTACTTATACTGCTGTTATTAATTAAAAAATGGTAGGGGTACAGAGTCTCCATTTTTTACAGTAGTCCATAATGCACTGTTACTGCCCTTTTTAATTAATTTGACTTTTATTAACTTTCATTAAATCAGGGATCAAACATTTGAAACTATAGTTTCAAAATCCTTTTCTTGTTAAATCGCTTCATTTTATACAACAGTATGATGTACAGAAGCGCATTCATTTGCAGTCTGAGGTTTTTCAGATGCCATGTCTGTATAGCTGGTGATGTGCATTGATTTGAGCCCTTACTGAGTTTTTTGGGTCCTAAAAGCATGACACAATTTACTGAAAAGCTTTGAGAGATTGAATACATATCATGTGAATGCTCTGTAAGTCACTGAATATGTTTCTGATGAAATATTTGAAAAATGAAGAATTAAGCAACTGAAATTAATAAATTTTATGTAACCAGAGCCATGGTGACCTTTCACCCCATCAAAGCAAATATATTTCTGTTCATCTCTGAAGATGGATATATTTTCTATACTCACTTTTTGTGGATTATATTATTTTCTATATCAGGTACATTGATGATCTTCTGTTTGTTGTGAAAGGTAATTTGTGATTTTCATGTCGTTTGTACAGAGCTCAGTACTAACACAATGGGTGTTTCATTTACTTATAAAGTACACTTCAATACAATGTCACTTGAAAATGTAACTTTTAAAGGCACAGGGGTAGAATATGTTAGTATCAAACTTTACATACCACCAACAGCCAGAAATACTGTCTTACAAGTTGTACTACCTTATGGAAAAATGTTAAGGTCACATTGAAACACAAATACTGATGATGAATTTTTATTTCAAGAAGAGAAGGTAAAATAAATCATTGCTTTTAGATGTTTGTAAGAGAGAACATAAACAAAATACTGAAGTCATTTTGTTGTCTAATTTGAGTTCAAATATCAGACATGCTGATAGGTTGAGTGATGAAATGCCTGATTGTCCATACATTTTGTAACTTTGTATACCATTTTTTTCTAGAAAGTTGAAGCAAATACTGCTAAGCAACTGCCACATTACCTCTGCTGACACTAACATCAGAACTATTCTTACCTAAACTTAACATTTTTGACATGACAGAGGTCTTTAAATCTTGATGAAATATTATCTTTAATTTATCCTGGTGGGGGAAGCAGCCTAGATTCATTGCAATAAGCAGCATACAAGCATGGCAATACAGTTCTGCATAAGCAGTGAGACACTTAGGAGTGGTGCTCATGCATAGAAGTGCACATGCACCTCCTGGGGGCAGCAGTTCCGGAGATGGCCACGTTGGCAGCAGTATGACACCGCACCAGCATCTCAAACTCTCTACTAGTTCCAGATGTGAGTTGGGTTGAGCCCAGTGGAGGATAAGGGGTTCCAGTGGACCCAGTGATGAGGTGAGAAGTTAGCTGCAGCTGGTGGATAGATGTGTAGAGGAAAAAATGTGTGGTTTTATCTGGTTAGCAATAATTTTCTCCTTCATAATACATCAAAATCAACTCAATTATCTAACACTGCAATACGTTCATTGACAATAAACTATCTTTTAACCATCATGCATCAGTAGTAATCAGAAAATCCTTCTACCTAAAATAAAACAAAAAAAAAAACGTTTGGGAGTCTGAAACCACTTTAATGGATCACCAACACAATTGCTGATAGGATAAGTGCTTTCATCACAAAGTGACATCATCAGAAGAAGACCACTTCTACCTAAAACAGTTAATTTTCATAGCCATATCATCCAGGAGTAGGGAAGTTATAATTCCTCCCTATGCCTACTTCATCTGACCTGTCACAGAATATAATGCCCTCTTTGACATGCATTTCTCTAAGTATCTTTTTCAATTTGAAAGGCTAGGCTTCTCAATAGTCTTCTGGACTGCATGCCTAGTATATATTTATGGATCTTACAAATAAGCTTTCTTAGTAGCCTACTACTATAAATAACCTCCTTAACAAGAGAATCAAACTTCTGCATTCTATAACAAGACTAAAGCTGTCCTCATTAATGATGTTATGAAAAAGGTCAACAGGAAGCTGACGATTATCAGCAGGAAGGTCAAAGCTAAACACAAACTAATGAATTGAAACTAGTATCAGAAGTCAAGGATAACCATAAAACCTTTTTTTAATTAAATAAAGAAATTGAGAAATAACACCCAACAATGTTCTGAACTAATCCAAAATGGCACTGCTCACACTGACCCTAAAATAGTTAACTTACATGCAGACACATTTACTAATAATTTGTTTTCCAGAGACAGTCACTGAAATCCTGCAAATACCTGAGTCCTATAGACTCCCTAACATTAGCTTGGAGCAGGTCTTCATTGTGCTGTTAAAATCTAAAAAAAATAGCAGTTCCTTAGACACACACAATTTACCTGGATGCCTATTAAATAGCAACAAATGTGCTCTCAATGAACACATCCTATATGTTTAACTTGAGTCTAACCACAGGGTGTGTCCCTGAAGTATTAAAAACAGGTGTCATAATTTCCCTTAATAAAGAAGGCCCCACCACAAGCCCAGAAACTATAGACCCATCAGCCTAACTAGACAAATGTTAAGGCCATAGAACATATATCTCACAAGTATGAAATTCAGAACCTCATACAACTGGAACCTAAAAAGTTTGGTTTTGTCAAAGCTAGGTCATGTCTACTTAATTTAATTTATTCAATAAGATCAGAGAAGCAGTGGATAGCAATTATACACTCCCTACAACATATTTGGATCTTCACCAAGGTCTTTGACACTATACCCCATACTGGCACTGCAAATAAGCTAAAACTCCCTGAAAGACAGAACCTTTATAATTAAGGTGGCGAGTGCCATTTCAGAAAGCAAAAGAGTAACTAGACAGACCCTAGGGCTCAATGCTGGGACCCCTCCTATTGGCATATACCTATCTGACCCCATACTGTAAACCCAGGCTTGTGACTTAGCGGATTTTCTGATGAATGTAAGCTGGACATTATCATTCATCCCCCTCCACATGCAAACATGCTATGACAAGAACTAACTCAAACCAGCCAACAGTGTGCAAAAAGGGGGCTTAAACTAAATGCAAAAAAGTACAGTATTGGAAAACATTTCCTGTCCACAACACAGAGTACAGCCAGGGCTCCACTCCAGACACAATATTCAAGAACCTTGGTACCTGGTTTGAAAATTCCTTCTCATTTGACCATCATGTAGCAACAGAAGTCAGGAAATCATTTTATCTAACCCAACTAATTTCTAAATCTGTGTCCTGCTGATCAAAAGAAGTTAACATCCCCTCTGCACTCACTCCTAATTAGACCAGATGTAGAGTACAATGTCCTGTCCAGCATGTACCTAGCCAAGTATACCATGCAGCCCAAAAGACCCCAAAGTTCCTAATAAAAATGATTATTCGGCTAAAATCTCTCAGTTAACAAGTCAAGCTGGCAGCTGTGAGGAGATCTATGTTTTACATTCTGTGCAGTCAAAGACCTTGCCCTACTGGATATCCTGTAATCTCACCCACTTTCCCAGTTCTTGTGGTGGTCTCTTTGTCTTGGTGGCTTTGAGTTGCCTGCTTCTGGTATAAAGTTGATACTGGACACTTCCCCCTAGTCACATTACATCAGCTCATTCTACTGTTAATAGTGAGAACTTAGCAAAGACCCACCCCTTTAGCTTCTGAATATTGATATCTTCTGTCTCTTCACTTTCTACTAAAAAAAAAAAACTAACTGTTTCCTGCCTTTCCTGGAACTAGTGTAGTCCAGATACAGATTTGCTGTATCCAGGACTGTTTGTAAGCTGATCTTCACATTTTCCCTTGGATGTGCTAGTTCTCTGCTCTCCTGCACTTTTTCTAGCTTATTAGTCTAGCACTTTACCAAATTTCTTGTAGCAGTTATTATAGCACACAAATGTGCTACCAGCACCAAATGTTCTACAAGGAAACATGCCCATCCCTCCAGGCATGTCTAAAGGTCAGTTCCCTCTGCTTTCTCCTATTAACCTGGTGAGCTTGGGCATCCTGAGGCAATGTAGCAATTGCCTCATGTACACTGACAATCCTCTCCTCTTGCCTCCCAACACTCAAACTTGTGACACAGGCACTTATATATCCAAATTGGAAGCCATGCATTCTCCAGCCAAGACCGGAATAGCTGATCAAGAGGAGAAGGTCAGCACTTGCACCACACCACATGGAATGCATAGGCCTCCAAAACATACACCAGCACTGCCTTCACATAAAAACACAAACCACACACCCACGTTTGCGGAGGCTCTCAATAAAAATCTACCCAAACAGCAGAGACCTCCAAGGCAGAAATGCACTCAGACACCACAACACAACACTAATCATGAGACACATAACTCTCCTAAACAGTGTACCACTCAACCAAAGCCCCTAAGGCAATAACGCATATCCAACACACTAGTCATAGGTGATTCAATAGTGAGGCACACTGATGTCCCACTCACTAGGCTGAATAAGGAGAAAGTAACGGTCAGCTACCTGTCAGGTGCCAGGATCCACCACATAACACATGCACTCAGGTCCCTAAACAACAGGTACAAATATGACTGTCATTTTACATGTGGGTGTGAAGGACCTGAAATGTACCTCCATGGACTACATGAAAAGAGACATGGAGGAGCTCTTTGATTATGTAGCCCAGGCGGGTATGACCCTATCCCTGAGCAGCCTCCTTCCATCACCCAGAATGATACCACAGTACAAGCAGAAAATGATTGATTTCAACAATTGGCTAAGTTTCTGGTGTCATCCTAAGGGGATCCAGTATCTGTCTGCCTGGGATGACATGATTGACAGACCTCGAATGCTTTGCCAGAGATGGCCTGCATCTGTCACCCCTGGGCTTCCAGATACTGGCCAAAGCTCTAGCCACCCCTATAGTGCCTTTTTTAGGCAGTGTTCCAAAGACCAAATTACCACCATAACAGCTAGAAACAAATGCAATCTGAGGGTCATGCTGCTCAGTGCTAGAAGTCTAAATTTCAAAATGCACTCACTCGAAGCACTCCTTAAAATGGAGAACATCGACATTTGTGCTGTAACAGAGACCTGGTTCAAGGCAGCAGATAGAACCCCTGCACTATCAGGCTATAACTCATTCCATACCTTTTGGCCTCAGAACTTGCATCGAAGTTCCAAAGGTGGTGGTGTTGCCATATTCATAAAGGATGCAGACACCTCCAGACTGGTAGCCCAACATAACGCATCAGAGATACTTCAGGTGCAGCTAACATTGGGTAAGACAGCAATTCAGATCGTAGCCTGCTATAGGTCCCCAACCATGACCCAAGACTCACACTCCACGTTCCTACACACCCTGGAGAATATTAGGGTCCAACCTAACACTCTCATACTAGACAACTTCAATTACCCCTCCATTAACTGGAAAAACTACTCATGTACCAATACACTTGCCCAGCGGTTCCTGTAATTCAATAATTCCAGTTCTCTGGACCAGCTCATTCTTTCCCCCACAAGAGGTAGCAACATCCTAGACCTGGTCATTACTAACACGCTAATATAATTGCTCTATACCAATAGTCAACTCCTCCCTGGTTAGATCCGACCACAAACTAATCACCTTGGAAATCCACATCCCTCCCACCCCCACCCCCCGTAAAGGTAACCACCAGGAAAAACTTCTCCAAAGCTAACTTTGGGCTCCTAAAAACAGA
The DNA here is from genome assembly GCF_019279795.1 of Protopterus annectens. Lineage (NCBI taxonomy): Eukaryota > Metazoa > Chordata > Ceratodontiformes > Protopteridae > Protopterus > Protopterus annectens. The sequence continues at coordinate 65,012,857 of NC_056745.1, forward strand.
CGTGGTTAACTTCACGGCACCCATGCAATTGGAGAACAGCTGCATGACCACTGAATCATACACTAATGCCCTGTATGAACATGTACAGACATGCATGGATCTCGCCATACCCAATAGACCTAAGATGTTCTCCTCCAAAAAAAGGAAGCCAATCTGGTGGTACCTTGCCATAATCAAACTCTACAACAGAAGGAGGAAACTGATGTGAAATAAGGTGAAGTCCCAAAACTGGAAAAACTCCCTTATCAGCCTCAACAAAAAGCTGAGATCCCTCATCAAATCCTCTAAAGCTAGCTATGAAAACAGAATTGCAGCAGATAGTAAAGACAACCACAAGGCCTTCTATAGTTATGTAAAGAATCTCCACGGCAATACCCAGATTTGCTCAGAGCTGTTGCACAATGGCACCTTCTATACCAAGCCAACAGATATTGCCAATATAATGGCCGACAGATTCAGTACCAACTTTACCCCTCTCTCCCCACCACAGGACCAATCACAATACCAGCAGATTGCCAGCCACCCAGTATTACTGCTACACAGGTTAAAACAGCACTGTCCAAGGCCAAGAATACTGCTTCTATGGGACCTGACAATATCCCCGGCTGTGTTCTACATGAGCTACAGAGTGAACTGGCACCTCACCTGTGTGTCCTGTTCAATCCCAGCCTCACCTCAGGCTTTGCCGCTACCAAATGGCGCACTGCTACAGTCATCCCTCTCCACAAAGGAGGAGCAATTACAGACCCTGGGAACTATCACCCCATTAGCCTGACAAGTCTGATATGCAAAGCTATGGAACACATCATCATGGACCTAATAAACAAGGATGTAGAGAATCTCCAAACTCCGGATCCCACACAGTTTGTTTTTGTGAAGGGCAGATCATGCCTGCTCAACCTGGTCGACTTCTTTGAGTCAGTCACCAGAGCTGTGGATGAAGGCAAGGTGGTTCATACAGCCTACCTCAATCTGGCCAAGGCCTTTGATACCATTCCCCACTCATGAACCTTAGAAAAACTCACTAAGCTATGCATCAATCCCTATATCACTAGGTGGGCTGCAAAGTGGCTCAGACAGAACCCACAGTGTGAAAGTATCTGACTCCAAGTCAGACTGCTGACCAGTCACAAGTGGAGTCCCACAGGGTTCTGTCCTGGGTCCTCTCCTGTTTGGTATCTACTTCTCTGAAGTCCAGGCCAACACAAAGGGACTCTGACTGAAAAAGTTTGCAGATGATTGCAAGTTGGGAGCCATAATTAACACCCCAAGTGATGTTGACATCCTACAGAGAGGCCTCACTGAGACCAACGACTAGTATCAGAACCATGGCTTTAAGCTCAATGACAAAAAATGTGTCGTCATCCCCTTTGGGAAAAACACGGTTCCCATGAATTACCACATTGATGGTAGTCCACTGAACACAGAAGGCATCATAAGAGATCTGGGAACACAGGTTGACTACAACCTCTCTTTTGAGCATGACATTGCCACTGTTGTCATAAAGTCCTTCTATGTGGCACATCTCATCACTAAGGGTTTTGCATCCAGGAAGAAAGAGGTCATTGTCTCCCTCTACTCTACTCTTCCCTCATTAGGCCAATCATCGAGTACAATCCCCCATTTGCCATGTACCTCACTAGACACCTACAACAACTGGAGAGGCTGCAAAAGTACCTCACAAAGAGCATCCTAGGCCTTAAACATGTAAAATTTAAATACTGTACCATTACTCAATGAAAACAATGAGTCGGTTCATCTGATATGACATTCTTTACTCTGCATACGAAGTAGACATCTAGTATGACAATGAAAGATATACACAAATAACCAAGCTGTACTTCAGCTTACAGCATCAGATCTGTAAGAATCAAAGTCTCTCCCACAAAAGAAGAAGTCCCAATCTTTATAGTGTCTTTTTCTGCCTGCATCAGCAGTTTAGAGAATTTGCAAGAATAATATGCCTTTCCTTTGAAGCTGGTTTGCTGACAGTTTGTTTTCCATATCTCAAACATTCTGTTCCTAAAGAATAACTCCAAGGCCTTGCAATTATCTTGCATGTCCTGTTGTCGAAACACAGCTGCATACAAGAGTTCATCTTGACCTGCTTGTAGATACAGAATTTCACAAACTGCAGAGTTTATAAAAGATAAAATATTTTACTTCTGACTTCTAATAACAATAAATGCCAAGCTATATGCTTTTGCCAAGTGCACTCTGTACTACACTGAAAAGTAGAATATTTATTTTACATTTTCAGAAAAATATACTGAAAGCCATTTTTAACCTGTTTGTTACACTGAAAACAGAATATTTCAACTCTCACAATTCCCTCTTTTCAATTTAAAAGGTGGAAAATGACTTTTAATTTTCGACGTCAGTTGCACACACTGAAACTTTTTTCATTTTATCTAGGTTAATCATCATGATTTGTTGAATTCTATAAGTTTTTTGCAAATGGCAACTTAAATAGCAATTCCAGACAGTTACTATGACTATAATGCCTAACACTACTAATACAGGATGCATTAACTAACTTAACAGGTTTTTTTCCAGATTTTGACCAACCAGTAAAGATATTCCACCAATTGTGAGCAGTCTTTTTTTTTTTTGGTCTTTTCAGCCAAACTAAGTAATTTATATTTTGAAATGATGCTTAATGCCTCATAATACAGAATACTTTTATTTCTTTTTCCTAAGTACTCTCTGAGAATCTCAGTATTATTCATTATGTTTTTTTTAAATTATCCAAAGATACAGATATATTGGGAAGCTGTATTAAGTCATAATTCCAACTTGTGGAAGCATTTACTTCTATGGTTTCAGTAAACACATAGCTCTGATTATTCCATTTAAGGAAGTCAACATGTGATAAACATCCTACAAAAGGTAATTTTAAATTATGGCCTACATCTTGATTTGTAACCAGACAAACATGCTGAGGAGCCACTTCTATAAACATTTGAAAAGAAAATGACATAACGGTCCACTTACACAAATTAACAGAATGCTGCAATAAGCATGGTTCATAGACAGGCAAATTAACCCATTTTGAGTCTAGGTACAATACTCAGTTTTATGTGTTTCTCCCCTCATATCTATATGATTACCTTCAAATTGTGGCAACCAATACTCATACCCTTCTGGTACGAGAAATATCATAGGTAATACCATAAATTGACACATAGTGGCATCAATAACATTATAATGTGAAAACTGTCCTGTGCAGTATTGCGGAGTACAATATGTTACTTCAGTATATAGTTTAATTCAATCTATATCAGGTACCCATTTATGAAACAATTGTCAACAAACATTTTCATTCTGTAACATCAGTTCAATTTGTACATTATTTTTTGAGTTACTACATACAAAGATTGCATAGTGCATTTTGTCCAATTTACAAAAACTGTCATGTTACCATCACATTTCAACAGATGTAACTGCATAGCATCATAATTGTCTAAAACTTGCTGCTGGTAGTTTATATTGTGCAAATGTGCCTTCCATATCTCTGGATTCCAAGATGCTTATAAATGTACAGTCTGAGAGATATCTCCCCCACTGTTTTAAATGATTAGTTAGAATTTCAATATCAGCTGCATTAATAGCCCCAATGCCTGTGCCTAGGCCTCTTAGCAGAGTATTATACTAAGCTCTTTTATTTTGTATAATATTGTTTTGGACTTTCTCCTACAAGAGTACATTTTTTAACTCTTTCTGCAGTCCAAACTTAGTTTGGATCTGCAGCAAATCATGATAAAAATTCTGAGCTGAAAATGTCTGTATGGCATGAACTGCAGTGGTTTTATCTGGTACACCAGAAAGGTGTTCTGTAGGATACAATTGCATTCCTTCCCTGGCTGCCTTTTTTGCAATCTGATCTGCATAGTTATTTAACTGAAAAAATCTAATTTGTAGCTTTTTGATGAGCTTTTACCTTTAAAATACTGTAGTAACCCACAAGGGACTGACTACGAACTAAATTCCAAATAGTCTGTAAAACAGAAGCATGCTTGAGTGGTTTGCCCATATTATCAACAAACCCTCTCCTTGCCCATGTAGACATATGCAACCACAGAGAAAAACTACATAAGCACTGTCTGAAAAAAATTTCCTTCATATTTCATGAAGTTATATAAGCAATACTTATCTCCTGCCTTTATTGTAACTTGCTTGACACTAAATAATGCCAACCATTTTGCAAACACTGCTTGACTGATGTCATGTTAAGTATTCAGTTTGTTTTAAACCACAGTAAATGGCCAAAAGTTGCTGAATGCATGGGTGATATCCCCTCTCAACATGTGTCATCTTTTTACTGAAGAATGTAAAGTCTTTTTCATTTTAGCATCAGAGCCATTAGGCCACTCCTGTAAAAGCACAACAGAGAATGTGTTGGGTCCAGCTGCTGCCTGTAACACAAAGGGACATGTTAGACTTACAGCTACTAATTCTGTAGCCTTGGCCAATGCTGCCTTTAAATTACAAAAAGCTGTATTTTTCTTTGATCTCTACTCCAGAAAGGGTAATTCTTTCAGGCTGGAAAGCATGTTGTGACATGAATTGTACCTTTTTACTTTTAACCTTAAACCTTGCCTCCTGCAGTGTTTGAAGGACCTGTATCACTTTAGCTAAATGCTGTTCTTTTGTTTCAGACACAGTTAGTGTAAAATTGAAAGGATACTCTTCCCCCCTGTAGTATACATTATTTTATTGCAGTATTGTTTATTTGCTTTATGCTGTGAGAATTTAATGTATGCTTGCCCTTTGGCTGTTACCTAGACTGTGACACTTTGGTCTTACACATTTGCCTTACTACTAGTTATTTGTACCCTCCCTTTTTGTAAAGGGACCTGCATATTAATGACATGTGTGCACAAGTATGACATCTTATTACAGTTACCAAACAGGATAGAATGCAGTTGTAATAAACATTAACTTGCTTAACTATGCATGATATTGCTTTTGAATTTGCTGGAGTCTGTGCTATTTTTTATGCTAGTATACGATTACAAAATATTGTAAGAGACAAAAGAGATATTGACTTAACTAACACATGCTTAAAATAGATATATTTACATGATTTACATTTGCTGTCATTTGCCTTTTGCTGCACTTTAGATGAAAATAAAATACATGCATGTCAGTCTTGTGATGTGATGTGTTTACTGCGTTTAACTACTCTCATTTGATTTTAGAACTGTTTTGTTATTTAAGTGCCTTGCTATAACTGAATGAAAGTTTGTGCTGTGTACCCTTAACCATTTTCAAAGGTAGAATAGTACGTCATAAATTATTTATCAGCGTAGTTAACTGCTGTTGCTTTAACTCTTTACTAACCAGATTATGTTTGTCAGTATTCTGTTCTGCTGACTTTAAAGGTATTATGCACTTCTGAAAAAGTGTTTGCGTATGTTGTCTGAACATTTTGAACTCACTCTGATTATGTCTTAGAAGTTTATTAAATCTTTTTGTCAGTTCACCATGAACCTCGTCTCTGTTTTTATCTGTTTTTTAATGTGCAGTGGTTTTATGCCACTTTTGCTGTATATAAGCCATGAAATGCTTTGTCTTCTTCTTCTTTTGGCTGCTCTCATCAGGGGTCACCACAGCAGATCAACTGTTTCCATTCCTTCCTGTCCTCCGCATCTTGCTCTGTCACACCAACCACCTACATGTCCTCTCTCACCACATCCATAAACTTTATCTTAGGCCTTCCTCTTTTCCTATTACCTGGCAGCTTCATCCTTAGCATCTTTTTCCCAATATACTCTGCATCCGTCCTCAGCACATGTCCAAACCAACGTAATCTTGCCTCTCTGGCTTTGTCTCCAAACCTTCCAACCTGGGCTGACCCTCTAATATACTTATTCCTAATCCTGTCCATCCTCATCACACCCAGTGCAAATCTTAACATCTTCAACTCTGCCACATCAAGCTCTGACTCCTGCCTTTTTGTCAATGTCACTGGCTCCAACCCATATAACATAGCTGGTCTCACTACCCTCTTGTAGACCTTCCCTTTTACTCTTACTGGTACTCATCTGTCACAAATCACTCCTGATACTCTTCTCCACCCACTCCATCCTGCCTGTACTCTCTTCTTCACCTCTCTTCCACACTCACCATTACTCTGAATTGTTGATCCAAAGTATTTAAACTCATCCACCTTCACCACCTCTACTCCCTGCATCCTCACCATTCCTCTATCCTCCCTCTCATTCACACACATATATTCTTAGTCCTGCTGACCTTCATTCCTCTTCTCTCTAGAGCATATTTCCACCTCTCCAGGGTCTCCTCCACCTGTTCCCTACTCTCACTACAGATCACACTGTCATCTGCAAACATCATAGTCCACGGGGACTCCTGTCTGATCTTGTCTGAAATGCTGAGAAATAAAATTTCAGAAGCAACACTCAAGTGTATTAGTGCATACAGTGCCTACAGTTTTAATAACCCAAGCTTCAAATGTAATCATGTTATTAAAAATACCCTTCTGTTCATCCCACTTAGGGAGAGTTTCTAACATTAGCTAAATGTGCTGCTCTAGCAGCCTCAGATTCCTGTGTCTCTAATTGAGCTCATAATGTGTTAGTCTCTTCCCTTGCAACAATTACTTCATGCTGTGTGTCAGCCAGCTGCCTGTCATATGTTTATTGCAAATGGACAGTTAACCCTTTTATTATACAAATAGCTTTACTGCCTTGTTTAATGACAGTTGTGTCTTAATTCTAGTCTGTGAGACTTTCAAAAACTGAGAAAATTATTTTGTACATTTAGTATTGTCAGCATGCATTTTACCAGATGCATTTCATTTATCACAGTAAGTCTGAAAGTGACCTATGAGGTCAAGATCTTGCTGACTGCTATTTTTAGCAATCCAATCTTTAAACTCTTGCAAATTGGACTGTAAAGTACAAACTTTGACATCTACATTACCCTGTAATAAATCTTTTGTGACAGGATATATAGAAACAGGAACCATTGTCTGTGCTTCAAGCATTACTTTATCCTGGTTGTGCTCCAGGTTTTGTACAATACGTACAAGATGTTTATGACAAGGCATGCAAAAAGCAACATTTAAATAAAACATTTCTGTACATTCTGTGACACTTCTGCCTTAAGTAGTAAAGACTTAAAAGGTGCTAACATGCTGATTATACTATGCATTTAAATAATTCCACACATCTACATATGATTTAGATGCATCAACAGTAAAATACTTAGTGCACTTCTTGGTATTTTCATGAATTGGATTCATTGTTAAAAGAAAAACAGGAGTACATATTTACCACAAATGCTCAGCACAAGGTGGCCAGTCTTGACACAAAGATCAGTTGTGGGAGAATTTTCTGCTGTCAGTCAATAAATGCTGGTGAAGTCAGTTCCGACAGTAGAACGCACTCCTCAAATTTCACCAACTGTCTGAAGAAAAAATACTATATTGCCCTGTACTGCACTACAGTGTTTGTCCTCCAGTCAATGGACAAAGTTTTAGGAAAGAAGAGTTGACTCAAAAGAAGAACTGCGCAGGAATGTTTCACTGTGAGAGGCACCTCTACAGGTCACCCCCCCCCCCCCGGTTGTTTTGACTGGTCTGGTCTCACCACTGTAAAATTTAAATACTACTCTAATTAGGGTAATCTGTACCATTACTCAATGAAAACAATGAGTCAGTTCATCTGACATGACATTCTTTACTCTGCATACAAAGTAGACATCTAGTATAACAATGAAAGATATACACAAATAACAAAGCCATACTTCAGCTTACAGCATCATATCTGTAAAAATCAAAGTCTCTCATACAAAAGAAGAAGTCTCAATCTTTATAGTGTCTTTTTCTGCCTGCATCAGCAATTTAGATAATTTGCCAGAATACTAAGTCTTTCCTTTGAAGCTGGTTTGCTGACAGTTTGTTTTCCATATCTGAAATATTCTGTTCCTGAAGAATAACTCCTCGGCCTTGCTCTTATCTTGCACGTCCTGTTGTTGAAACACAGCTGCATACAAGAGTTCATCTTGACCTGTTTGTAGATAGAGAATTTCACAAACTGCATAGTTTGTAAAAGAATGAATGCCAAGCTATATGTTTTTGCCAAGTGCACTCTGTACAATACTGAAAAGTAGAATATTTATTTTACATTTTCAGAAAAATATACTGAAAGACATTTTTAATCTGTTCATTACACTGAAAACAGAATATTTCAATTCTCACAAAACACTTGTCATATATGAACAAACTCAAAAACCTCCAAATATTCTCTGTCTCATATCGCCTACTTAGAGGCGATCTCTGCTTGACTTACAAAGCCATGTCTGACCCAGCTCTGTTAGAAATGCTACATCTAAATAAATCCCAATCCCTTTGCACTACACACTCCAGAGACCTCAACCTCATTACCACAATCAACAGAACAAGTTGGAGGGACAGGTTCATAACCCAGAGACTGCCCATGCTATGGAATAGACTTCCCATGCATGACAAGCAGAGTGCCTCACTGGTCCTCTTCAAGAAAAATCTTGATTAGTGGATGGGAAGTAGAAAATTCACCCCTGGGATCACTCCAGTGGCTCTACTTGACAGAGGCACTGAGAACTAAGGTTGGGTGGCATGATGCCAGGGTAATTCTATGGGCTAGGCTTGTAAAGGCACCAGGGCCATTAGCTTAGTACACACCTATAAACCTATAAGACAAACAGCTACACAAAGTACTTAAACTTACATAAACATATAAATGCTAGAGGCACAGATGTATTACCCAAAGGTTACCTCATCTTTGGAAAGAATTCCCTTCACATGTTCAACAGAGTGACACCTTCATCTCCACCAAGATGATCCTCAACAACTGGATTGGTATCTGCAAATTCAGACCTGACAAGATTCCAAAGTTCTGTGATAAACCTTACTATTTTGTGGTACATTTTCTGGAGTTTGACAAGGGTAGTTGCTTGAATATTAGTTAGTACAGGGGTGGCATAAAGTAGGGAGGGGAGAAGAAGAGCCTGTGACAGGGGTAATCTGGCATCATAGGTCAGGAATCTATGATTTCGGTAGAGCATACCAAGCTTTTGGTGAGTTCTCTTTATACTTTGAAGGATGTGTGGGTTACATTTAAGTTCATCATCAATGATGGCTCCTAGAAGTTTTGTGTGGGAGTCAGGTTAATTGGTGGTGTTATTAGAGGATGAGATAAGAAAGTTAGACTTTAGGTGAGAGAGAGAGTCCGGGGGAAGAATAGCAGAAGTTTGGTTTTCTTGGGGTTTAGGATAAGAAGATTTTCAGCAAGCCATTTTTGTACAGAAAGAAAGGTGTCCTGGGTGAGTGTGTGAAGGTCAGAGATATTGTTGGATGTGCAGATGAGAGTTGAATCGTCGGCATATTGGACTAGTATAGATTGTTTGCAGGAGGTATATAGATCATTTGTAAAGATGTTGAATAGGATGGGTCCAAGGATGGAGTCTTGAGGGTGAGCAGGAAGAGAGCCAACAAACAGATTGCTGTCAGACAGATAACTAGAGAAAAAGGTTAGGGAGGTGGGGAGCTAGATTGAGGTTGGAAAGTTTAGTTAGAAACAGGGGGTGAGAGACAGTGTCGAAGGCTTTTGAGAGGTCAAGGAAGAGGCTGGATACTAGGAGGTCTTTGTCTCAAGCTTCGGCTATTGTGTGTGTGAAAGACAGGAGGGCTGTCGAGGTGCTGTGATTAGGGTGGAAACCATGTTGGGAGTGTGTGAGGAGGTTATGTTCTAGGAGATAGTTTAGGAGTTGAGAGTGTACACATTTTTCTAAGAGTTTGGAGAGAGGAGAGAGGAAGGCAATTGGATGAAAGTTAGATGGGTCAGTTGAGTTTCCCCCTTTATGCAAGGGGGTAGTGAAGAGGGATTTCCAAATGTTTGGTACTGTAGATTCCTGGATAGATCTATTGATTAAGATACATACTGGATAGGCTATGGAGTCAGCAGCTAATTTGAGGAAGGAAGGAGGGAGGTTGTCAGAGGAGGGAGAGCAGGATTTAAGCTTTAGAAGGACGGACTTTATATATGAGGTTTGAACTGGTTTGAAGGAGAAAATATTACCATTTTGAGGCTTGGGAGGGATATAGGGGTTATTTGAGTTGTGGTTTGAGGGAGTAAGTTTCTGGACAGTTTCAATGAAGTGTCTATTTAGAAGGGTAGCAGTTTCTAGAGGGCTATTATTTGGGTAAGGGGAGGGAGTTGAGTTGGACCCAGGATTGAGAATTTTCTTTAGGGTGGACCAGAATTTTTGTGGATTTGTTTTACAGTTATTTTGGGGAGAGTTGTAGTAAGATTTTGTCTCCTTACAGATGCCTTTTGACAAGATTCCAAAGTTCTTTATATCTGTGAAGTAGGGTAGGTTGTTTATATTTAGTCCAGGCTTTCCAAGTGTTGTCACGATAGTTGATGAGTGATTTAGTTTCTTTAGAAAGCCAGGGGGCAGAGTTAGATTTGATTCTGATACATCTTGTAGGGGCTGGGGAGTTAAAAATATCAAGGAATATGCTATTAAATTTGTGAACAGCATCATTTAAGGGCAGTTGTTTAAGGATGAACCAGTCAATAGAAGAGAGGATAGAGTTGAATTGGGTAGTATTAAAGTTAAGTAAGTTATGGCAGTCTCTATAAGAGTGAGATTTGAGTGCTTGTGAAGAGTGGGGTAGTATGCTTGTAGGATGATGGTCACGCAAATAATTAGGTAAGGTAGTTGGATTGTGGTACAGGTTGGGAGAGTTTGTGAGAATCCAGTCTATGGGTGAAGTGGAAGAGGTGTTATTATGTAGGTAAGCAGGGGATGTTATTAGTTGGTGGAATCCATAGAAGTTGATGGAGAGCTGTGGGGAGTTAGTGGCAAGTTTGGCCCAGTCTATGTTAACATCTCCTAAGATGACTGTTTCATAGGGTATGTTGTGAGAGAACCAGGAGAGGATATATTCTAGGATTGGAATATTACTACCAGGGGGAATATAAATGGAGGCAATGACAAATGTCTTATGTGGGTTTAGATGGCAATTGAGAATGATGAGTTCAGCTGGGTGAAAATCAGGAATAGGTGTAGGAATGGTGGAGAGGTTAAGATTATTTGAATGGAGAATGGCAACACCACCACCTTTTTTGCTGAGTCTATCGGAGTCGTGGATGTTGTAACCAGGTGGCAGAATTTCATTGTTTGTTATGTGTGGTTTTAGCCAGGTTTCAGATAGGGCTATGATATGAGGGATGGTATGAGCTATCCAAGCATGTAGCTCAGGGATTTTATTAGTGAGGCTTTGTATATTCAGGCCATAGATACAAAGGTGTTTGTACTGTGAGGTTTGATTTAAGGAAGGTTGAGTTGGGAGTGGGTGGTGGGAGGATGTAGGGGTGGTGGGGCTGTTTATGGGTGTAAGGTTATGGATATGGAAGGGTGGGCCTGGATTTGGATGAATATCACCAGCGAGTAGTAAGTTGCTGGGGACTGAGGTAGGATGTGATGCTGAGAAAAGTTGGTGGTGAAATTTTGGCTTGGATTTATAGGAGAGGGGGTAGATGTCAAGTGTAATTAGTTTGTGATAGCAGTAGAAGGTGATGTTAAAGAGAGATGGAGAGATTAAGATGGGGTGGGAAGGAGAGAATGGGTTGTTAGTACATGTGGTAGGAGAGTATAGAAAAGGTTGGGAAAGGTCAGCATGATAGGAGGTTAAATTTGAAAATAGAGTTAGGATTGGTAATAAGAGGTATAAAAGCATGTTAAGATTGGGTTTTGTGTGTGGGAGGGATTATGATTTTAGAAATAGGTTGGGCTTGGGGGAAGTGAAGTAAGTAGTGATGGTGTAAGAGGTGGGAAATAGTAGCAGGAAGGAGAAATGTTAGTGGTTAGATAGTGTGTGGAGGGGAGGGGTTAGGGTTAGACAGGAAGTGAAATGTGGGTGGCAGTTTGGACAGGATGGGGAGGGACAGGATAGTATAAAGGTAATTGATAAGGGCTGGGTGGGAATGGGGGTAGGGTAGGGGAGCGAAGGGAGCAAAGTGAATGGAGCGGGAATACACCAGCTGGAGCTGCAGAAATCCAGAATAAAACTATCAGGAAAGCATGTAGGAATACATGTACAAGGGGCCTAGAGAGAGTGGAAAAGGACTATAAAAGGAGACACAGAGGAGGAGACTAGGAGAAGATAGAATGACGGGAGAAAAGCAACAGCAGGGAAAAACAGTGGCAGAGGTCAGCAGGATAAGGTAGTGCAGAAATGGGAGGCTAAGAAGAGATGTAGGTAAAGAATAAGAGCAAAAGAGGAGAAAAAGTAATAGGGGCCCTAAAGAGCAAGGGGTACTTATAGAAAAGCAGGAGATAAGGGAAAACAACAGAGCAGGTAGAGGATTAAACAACTTGGGAGTGACTTGGTGATGTGCAGGGGGCAGCCATCAAGGGAATAAGGCATGGACTACAACAACAGTATGGTAAGATACAAAATGAGAAGCATTATTTGGACATACTTTCTGGAATTACATTCAAAAACAATTAGAGGGAGGCAGTCATCAAGATACATCTTGGGTACATATAGTTTCCAGCAGGGTAGGCCAGTGATCTTGTGTAGGGAGTCAGTCCTAACTTTCTGGAATTACATTCAAAAACAATTAGATGGAGGCAGTCATCAAGATATGTCTTGGGTGCGGGTAGTTTCCAGCAGGGCAGGACAGTGGTCTTGTGTAGGGAGTCAGTCCTAACCTTTTTTTTTCAAATTCTTCACAAGATTTTCTTCAAGCCCTTTGACAACAATTGTTCTTGCATAGAGATGTCATTAAACTTTGGAACCAGTGCTAATTATACTGATGGCAGACTTGCTTATTCTGCTGAGTTTTTTGCTGCTGGGTCTGCTAGGAGTCATGCTACTGTTGAGGGTCTTCTAGGCCTTCAGTCAGTGAACTTTTCCATCATGCCTCATCTACTTTAGCCTACAGTCAGTTCAGCTACAACAATCAGTTGTTTTCTTCCCACTTCTTCCACCACGAAGCCTTACCAGTATGCCTGAAGATTGCCCCCTGTAGTCTGTTGGAAACACAGCTGTGGAGTTAGCAATAAGTGATGATGCTCCTATCTAAGGATCTGTTTCTGTCAACTTTCATTCATAGTATCAATCAGTCACTCTTGATTGATTGGAGGGAAGGAGGTCTGGATTATTTATAAAGTCACAGTAGGAGCAACAAGTTTAATGCAAAAAGAAATGTTAAGCATATTTAAATACGCTGCTAATACAGGTAACTCCATATGAACTACAGAAGGAGGCAATCCTGGGTGCAATGTGAGTACTAAAAGAGCATTGTCAGCAAACATGAAAGACAGAAGCAATACTGATTTCATGAACTTTAATTGTGTCATGAATTAGGAATGGGGTCCATTCCTGTCAATGTATGGAAAACATTAAGTATCTGGAGATACTATCTGGAGATACTAAAAAAGAGTCAGAGATAATATATATTGGCAGGACATTCGCTTAAGCTGGTAACCAACATTGCATATAAACTTTAATGATACAGGAAAAGGAGAACAAGGCAGAAGTTTGAGAAACAGATGCTCAACACTGAAAAATGAAGATACCGAAGTACAAGAAGGTTTAATTATATACTAATTTCAAGGCTGCAGTAGCTCACAGTATTTCTGTTATTCCAAGGTGCAACAATCTAAGAAATAATATATATAATTAGTAGGGAGTAGGAAAGAGAACATATAAAAGGTATTATAGAAGTATTTAGGTAGACTAATAATTTATGCATATGAAATTATCTGCACATTAATAATTTTTTTTGAAAATGAGCCCAGATTTTTGCACCACAGTAAGCAAACTTCTAAAAACATTGTGTTATCATAATTACAGATTAATACAGCTTTAACGCACTTTCTCAAATCACTATAGCATTTTATATATTTATACATTTATTTATGGGAGGCAGCTAGAAAGAGCATGGTTTGAGACAGGATTTGCAGAGAAGCTACTTCACAGAGAAGGCAGTGGACACTGAAATTTATTGTGTAAGGCAGAGATGAAGTCATTAGTACACAGCAAGGAAGGGATGGAACAGATACAGGGGAGCAGAGCAAAAGGTAGTTGCAACACCCAAATATCATAAGTCCTCAGCATTTAGAATTTTGTAAAATGAAAACACTTGTACATATTTGTTTTTGAAGGGTATAAAATCTGAAACTTAAATGTCTGTCATTATTTAGTGACTTCAATCCTCAATGGGATATCAAAAAAACAAACATTTTTTGAGGAACAGACCAAAAATATGAGGTAAAAATCTGGACATTCTGCAAAATTCTGGACAGTTGAGAGGTATGCTACCAGCTGAGAAAGCTAATTACATGGATTACAGCTATTAACATTATTTTAGTAAATTTACCCCATTTATTACTATTCATGTATTTAATATATTCTTTTTATTTAACCTACTCCTGTCCTATTTGCTTCTAGCTTCTTTTACTGTTTACTTTGGCTATAGTCCTGTTTTAGGAGATGGACTGAATTGCTTTTCAATGTCTTCCCTTTGCCACTCTTAAAGTTTGTCATGAAAGCTTTTCATAAGTATCACCCGACATTGTTCTAACCCGTCCAGATTAGCAGTTCTTAAATAATGTAATCAGCCTTCCTACAGAGGCCCAAGCAATTCTTAAAATATAATGCAGTTAGAAAGTTAACCGTTTGGTATTACATTATACTATATTATATTATAAGAGATCTGGCTAACTATAGCATGATAATAATTCATGAATATGTGTACATGTCTGCAGATCTGTTGTAAAGGAATAAATCTGGTTATTTGAAAACTTTGTATGTTTATGTGGGAAGGGTCAGGCAATTTCTGTATCAAGCAACACATGTTATTTTTTGGTGGGAGGCCCAAAGCAATTTTCTGGTATTCACATTTTCTGGTATTTCACATAGTAGCTGAAGTTTTGAGAGGAATACTAAAAGCAATACATCTAGAATAAATTTAATTTAAATGTATGGGTTTTGAGGACTGCTAGCCCTACCAATATGCACATTCAGAAACTTTAACGTTTCAGAGGAAGCCTTCTACCATGGATCACTTATTTCCTGCCTTTCTTAATCTTCATGGAACCTAAAGGCTGAACCTACAGGAGATGGTAAAGGGCTGTTCTATGATTTGAGTGGGGGTCACTCTGAAAAACTCTGAGAAACTATGATCTGCACAGATGTAGAACTGTATGCCATAGTAGGTTTGCATCCTACCAAGTAAATTCACTTATCTCACTGAAACTAATTCAGTGAATTTTGGAAAAGCTTTCCAACTATGTATTGAATTTTGTAATGTAGACTATCATAGACTCAGGCATGTTTTAGAGATAGCGCTTCTTTGTAGGTTATCATAAAGGTTATTTAAATAGGAGTTTTTCTCATCCTCATGTGTGTAGGTGCCTTACATATTTCCCTCTCTCTCCGGTTTATAATCCAGTTTTAACAATTAGTGATATATTATCCCAATATTAAGATACTGTTCCACTTTTAAGTAGGTCTGTTTTACTAAAACTGCATACACTTCATATTTAAGATTGCAGTTAGGGCACAGGGTTAAGGCTGTGAACTATAATTCCTGTGGTACAGGGTTTCATTCCCTCCCCCCACATTTGCTTACTATATGATCTTATTATTATCCTCTTACAAAAAAATCATTGTCTGTCAGAGTAGTTCTGAAACTGGGAACAAGGGAATAACTTAACCATCTTCATTTCCATCTCCCAGCTAACTGCTCCTACTGTGGTCTAATTCTAACTTCTTCTTGGTAAACTGTGACACTGTCTTTGGTGGTGTGTGACATGCAGAATGTCTGAATCCCACTCAAGTCATCCTAAAGCCAAACAACATCATCCATCTAACAAAACAGTTGACTTTAAGCATGGAAGATGAAGAGTCTGTAAAATCTCTCATATTAAATGTTATCTCATAGCCAGTGCATGATCTGTCTCAAACATGCATTTATTCCTTGCTGTTTATGATTTTAATGACAGTACATATGCTTGGCTTATATGCACTTCTGAGCAGCTTGAGAAGCCATTAAGGCTTACTTTACATACTTAACTATTTTTAATGTCAAAAATCAGTTGGAAAATTATATGATAGTCTTAAGATGAAGTGGCCAAGCCTACACTATATGAAAAAGAGTCTGCTAATAACATCTCCAAACAATCCAGAAAGTACTTAAAGTTTCAGTGGTAAAACTAAGCATGATTTAAATATGGCATAATGTATAAAGAAACCATTAGTGCTGGGTTGCCTATACCAGTTCTTCTGAAACTGAACTCACAACCAAGACTTGCTGTTTTAAAATTACTTCTGATGTTTTGTTCTGTATTGCTTCATTAGGACAGTGGTTGCAGTAGGCCAGTGAAAGGGAAATAAAAAATCTAATTTGCTACCCAGTAAAGTCAATATGAAAGAAATCACCTAATGAATTGTAATGAGCATATGTACACAGCAGTTGATGAATATTAATTGGGGTTCATGTCTTACCAGGTGAATGTGAAAGCAAAACTGAAGCCATTTTTCCCTTGGAAACAATTGGTCTCCTTTCTTATTAGGCAAGCTTGCAGTTTGATACCACTGACTAGCTTTTCTTTTATTTTACATTTGTTTATGGATCTTGCTTGCCAGCAGTGCAGTAGCTTTGTCTATGGTTTGATACAGTGCTGGAGGCAGGACAAAAAGATAACTTTTATAAAAGTTAATTTTCTTGAGCTCATATAAAAGTTCATTTTCTTTTCTTTTTTTTTTTTTTCAAAAAATGTTTTTATTCATTTTATAACACAATAACTTAACAGTGTAATAACAAGGGAAAAAACTATATACAATGTCCATAACAATTAAAATATATATACATATGAAAACACTTAATATTTTTCTAAAAGATTAGACAATTTCATCCAAGCAATTTAATAATGAGTTGTGTTGTTAGTCATTGCTTTTATAGTAGCAATCTCATTTCTACAGATATATTTCACAAGATGAATAAACTCAATTTTAAAGACAGGAGTAGATTGGGATTTCCAATTTTTAATAATTTTCATTGCTATAGAGAGGATTGACTACAGTAAAAAATATTAGATTTTTAGGAATGACTTCAGGAACAGGAACGTTGAAAAGGATAAGCACCTAAGAGATTATGCAGTTGTCATGCCATAGAGCTTTACAAAAATATCCAAAGTCTAACCAAAATGGGGAGATTATTTTACATTTAACAACAATATGTATCCAGTCAGCGTCAGGATGCCCACATCTCCAGCATTTCATTTCATCTTTCTTGTACATTATTGCTAGTTTGTGTGGGATGTAAAAACATCTGTGTAAGAACTTCCATGTGTATACATGCCAGAAAAGGAAGAAGTGGAGTCCTTCACTGACTGTAAACAAAGTTTTTTATCTTTTGCTGAGAATGCTTGTTTATTAACTTCACTTGAATAATTCAAAAAAGAAACATCTGTTTTGCTAAAATCATTTCTGAGAATTTTATAAATAACATATATGTATGAAGTATTCTTGGGTGAGATATTAATAACTGTTGAGATAAAATCTAAAATTTTTAAGGTGCTCTTATTATATGCCTCTAGTGAAGGTATGAGCTTAGATTATGCAACATCTTTGCAAGTTTGGATGTCCAGCCAATTGCAATTTTGCAAGCTATATCTGCCAATTAAATAGTCTGCAGAACTTATTTTATTAGCTGAGAGAAACTGATTCCAATATAATAGGTCACCTTCTTAAATTCTAATATTTTCTGAGTATCAAAATATATCAAGAATTAATTTGTAAAAGCAATACGAAAAAGAATTATTAATACATTTTTAATTAATTGATTAGAAAATATAAGTTTTTAAAACAACAGCACTGTTTGGCTTATAAGAGGTATAAGAACAAGTTTCAGCCTTTCACTTTGTATGTATATTTTTAAAATCCATATAAAGGTGTTTCCATGTATTTGAATGTATGGTTCAAGCAATGTCTTATTATTACTAAGAAGTAAGCTTTCATGAATTAATTTCCAATATGATGTATAAGAAGTATTATTCCAAAGCAATACTATGTTAATCAGAATTTAAATAAAAATCAATATTTTGAAACCCTATACCTCCTTTGTCCTAGCTTAAGATGTGCCAGATAAAAGAAATTCTTATTTTTTGGGGCTGCCAAAGGAAGTTAAGTAATATGTTATTTATTTTCTTTTTAATTTTGATAGATGGGGGAATCATTGAAGTTTGGCTAATGAATAACATTTTAAGCAACAATATAATTTTGATTAGAGTTAGTCTGTCTTCAAATGTGAAGAACAGTCTGTTCAAACTGTTAATTAGACTTCTAATACAGTTTATAGGTTGCTGGTAATTAGATGTGAGAGATGTTTTATAATTGGATTCAATAATGACACCTAGATATTTAATATGTGTACCTTCCCAGTTTATATCTCTTTTTGATCTAATCTTGTTAGTAACATCTTTATTTACTAGAAGTGTCTGAATCTTGTTGTGATCGAATTTTAGACCAGAGATGTTTGAAAAGGAATCTAGACTATGTAATAGGTGATCTACTGAAATTTCAATATCATTAGAAGTTATTAGTAGATCAGCAAACAGTTGTACCTTGGGAGATAATTTGCCTGATACTTTATATTCTTTAAAATGTCATTGTTCTTAACACAGTTTACAAGATGCTCAATAGCCAGGGCAAAGAGTAATGGGGAGAGGGGGCACCCCTGTTTAGTACCTCTTAATATTTCAAATGGGCTAGATAAATAAGATCCAATATTTACATAAGATATGGATTTTTCATATAATTTTTTAATTAATCCTACAAAGTTTGAGGAGAAATTGCATTTTTCCAGAGCATTAAATAGATATGGCCAATTTAGTGAGTCAAAGGCTTTATCTATGTCAAGGCTTAAAATAGAGAGCACTTTTTTTTGTTTGCTAATTCTATTAAGGAAACTAATCTGATTACATTGTCTTGTACCTTTCTGTTTTTGATAAAACCAGTTTAATCTTCATGAATTAATTCTGGAAGAATATTATTTAATCTGCTAAGATAAACATGAATATCTTGTAATCAGTGTTAAGCAAATATATTGGTCTGTATGATGTGCAAAGGTTGGGTTCTTTATTTGGTTTTAAGATGGGAGAAATTATAGAATATTTCCACGAGGAAGGGATATTTGCTGTAGTTTAACTTCTTGAAATGCATTGAGTAAGATTTTCAAGATATTATCAGATAAAGGTTTATAAAATTCTGGAATTAAACCATCCAGCCCTGGTGCCTTGTTTAAGATTTTTTATTTGTTCCTTTAATTTTTTGAAGGAAATAGGTTTATCTGTGTTATTAATGTTGTGCCTCTTCTTTTGAATATTGTTTGTAAGAAAGTTGTCTATACTTTTGTTATTGCTTGTAGATGAATTATTATTACTAATATTCTCAGAATGTTTTTTTTTAAAACTATAATAAGATGTTTTTTTAATCTGTAACTTTAATAGTCTGATTATTTCAAGTGTATATAATTTCTTTTATATGACTCCTTTCATTTAAATGTCTGGATCTAATCACAATCCTGTGTGTAGGTTCTTGGAGTTATTTGAGTAAGACTGTAATCTGATTTTTTCCAGATTTATCGATATTTTATGCTGCATGAGATCCTGATATTCCTTGTTCAGTTTGCATATGTCAGTTAATGCAGATTTGTCATTTCTTGTAAATTTTAGTTTTCGTTTATCAATTTATTTTTGTATGTCTACTAGTTTTTTATCCCTTTCTTTCCTTTTGTTTATATACTAGCTTTTGACTCTTCCATGTAGGACTACCTTTAAAGTGTCCCATAGGATAATATCTGAAACCTCTCCATTATTATTGACATCCAGATAAAGATTCATTTCATTTAGAAACCATTTTTTAAATCCTTGTACTTTTACTAGATAAGCAGGTAGTCTTTGGCAGAAGTTTAAAGGGTCAGCATTAAGTGTTACATTGAAGGTGATAACATTGTGGTCAGACATAGGGCATGATGTCAGCACTAAATTATCAATTTTGGACAGTAAGGAACTGGTTACTAAAACTTTGTCTATGTTGGCCTGTGTGCCAAATCTGTAAGAGTAGTCAGAATATTTCAGGGAAGACAATATTTTTATACAATGTCGATTAGGTTTCTGTCTTTTATATAACTGCTCAAGTGCTTTGCAATAGGGGACATCTTGAAGGGCTTATGGCTTGTAGTATCAGTGGAGGACAATATACAATTAAAATCACCAGCTAATAGTAACTCACCTTTAGACTTTAATGTTATGGTGTCTAAATATTTTTTCACAGTTTTAGTCCCAATACCTGGTATCCAGTAGGTATCTGTGAAAGTGCACATCTTTTTTATCTAGTTTTAGTATAACTAAGCTAGCATACCATCATTGCTTGAGTATGAGTACACTATTTATGGAATTCTCACTGATTTTCTGTGTAAAATTAGGACACCTCTTCTCTTATGGTTGAAGTGTGAACTTATCAAAATCTTATAATCTTTAAAAGTTAATTAGGTCTTGTGTTAACAAATGAGATACCTGAATGAATGGAAACTCTGCTTTATGTAGCATTAAATATTTGTTGACGCTACTCCTTTTTATAGCGTTATTCAACCCATTGACGTTTAGAGACAAATGTTAAGTGTTGTCATTTGATAGATACTGCTATTGTAAGTAAAATGAAAAAGTGTTTTCCTTGATTCATTATGACAATTACTATTTTAAAACTCTTATGGATAAACTAAATCCAGGCTTACTAGATTTCTCATAGAAGCCACAATCTAACCCTCTCATGCCATCTAGTGGGAATTCCTAGCTACTGCAGGTTAATAGCAAACAGAAGGGAAACTGCAAGTACATTAAAAACATAAAAAGGAAAATAATCAGTATAGTATACTGTGTGCATAAACAAAAAACATGAACCTCTACACATCTTGAAATTCTTTATCTAGACAGACTAAATGAGATAAACTAATTAAACCTAATAACTATTTGTTATTGTGAACAAATACAGGTCCACAGTGTCATTAAAGCAGAGAGGAAAAAATGCACTTAAAACTGTCACTATCAGAAACATATTTATATTTCTTGTCTAAATATAAATGTAATTCAGATTAAATAAATTAGTATTTGTAATAAAACAGATACTTATAAGGCTTTTTAGGCACAAATAATTATTAAATGAATGAAAACACAATTCAAAAGTTCATTCTTGAATCCAATTGGCTGTTAGAGTTCAGTGAGGAGAAACAGGTTCAAAGGTCAAGCTTACTTCCTGAAAAATATCACAGATTGTTTCTCATGAGTATGAAAGCTAATTGAAGCTGTCAGAAGCTGCAGCTTGTTACAAAAGTTATCAAAATCCATAAAAAATGTAAGTAGGTGGGAATTTTATAATAAAGTGAAGTTTTTAAGCATAAAAATGCTCATGGATGTTAATACAAGACACAAGCAATGTAAAAAGCCATTTTTGAAGCATTAACTTTTAAAATGGTGTATATTTAAAGTAAAGACTCCAAACTACTAACCATATCCAATTATTAGATATATTAGCTAAATGGAGCACATTGCAGGATTTATGCAATAATAAATGTCACCACTTTCTTTTTTTTAATATTTAAAAGTAAGACAGTAAGCATTTCTCTCTCCTGTAATGTTTAAATACTATGACACTAGGACTGAGACAGAAAGGGAAGGCACATACATGAAAAAACAAATATGGGATATAAAAGAAATACATACAAATATATGGAATGTATGGGTGATTTTATACCATTTCACAAATGCTATATATAAAGAGATAAAGGTATAAAATAGTAGATTGCAGTTGGAGATCTATCTGAATCATTTGAGTAATATGTATTATTTATAAAATTAGCATTATTGTGGAAAAAATAATAAGAAAGAAAAAAGTTACACTACCTTCTGTGTTTGATTCCACATTATTTAAAGGGGAGAAAACAAAAACATACATGAAATGTGAAGTTATGTATATTCATTTGTCTCTAGGTTTCTTTTTTTTCTTTAATTGTCCATTCATTTTTTGGAGCTTGTCTTTTTAAGTTCATTGAAGAATCCACGGGTTCATGGTGACTTAAGGTTCTTTTTTTGGACAAATGTGGATAATTCCTTGAGAGATTCACAAGTTTTCTTTCCTTCTGGCAGAGATAGTCTTATTCTTGCAGGAAATATGAGTTGTACTTTGATTCATTCCTTTTTTAATGATTTTATTAGAGGGACACATGCTCTTCTTTTGGACATTATAAGGCATGAAAGGTCACTGTCAAACCTAATGATTTGGTCACCAATTTTTAATGGAGCAAGGGACCAGGCAGTTCTTAAAACAAGGTCTTTGTCTTGAGTGGAAATAAATTATACAATAATAGATCTGAGAATGCTGTTTTTACTAGATGCAGAAGTTGTGGTTAAAGATCTGTGTGCCTTTTCTATCCCGAAGGATAGTGCTTCAGGTAGGTTTAAGATTTTAGGAATCCAAGAAGTCAGGGAATTAATCATATTGTTCCTTCCATCTGCTCCGGGATGCCATAGATTCTTACATTGTTTCTCCTGGTTTTGTTCTCAGTGTCACGTATCTTCTCAATGAGTCTGGAGTTTTTTTGAAGAAGAAAGTCTATGTTCTTCTCTCCTTCTGTTAAACTGTAGTCTATATCTGTTATAGAATCTTCCAATGCATCAATCTGGGCAGTTTTTGTTTAAGGACATTGTTTATAATAAGACTATTTGTTTGGTGGTATCTTCTTTTATATTATTCACCTTTAAGTTTAATTTGTCCATTTTACCCACCAAGTCTTGAATTGTAGTAAGGATTGCCTGTATTTCTTTCTTCATTGGATTTTCTTGCTGACAGAACTTGGAGCTGCTCATCTTCCTTTGTAAATATGGTTTTAATGTCACTTCTATTGGAAAGTTTGACAGGAAAATATGAAAATTTTAGTTGCAAAAATTACATCAACTTGTAGCTTACGACTTCCAGAATCTAATTTTAATAATTTCAGGTCTTTGTTGGTGAAAGTACATAAAAATTGCTGTTTGGAAAACATGAAGACTGCAGAGCTCAAGAATTTTGTTGCTTTCAGCTTGCCATCTAAGCCACACCTCCCAAAAGTTCATTTTCTTGAGTTCATCTGCCAGCACTGATGACGCAGACTTAACTTTATTACCTTGAGTTTGGCTTGATAACTTTGCTTAAACTTATATAGACCTTGCTTGTAAGTTTCTACACAAACCTGGCACCAACAGCTAGTCAAAGGTACAGACACATGAATGACATTGATGCCATCTGTTTTGTCTCTAAAAATGCTAATATTACAGCTGTTATTGCATCGATTGCCAAGTCCCATCGGCATATTTTATTTTTATGAGAAGCATTCTTCTGTTTTGTCTCAACGGCCATCTATCAGTTATCATACTGGTTTTAACCTTAAAATAGGCTGGTATTTATTACATTTGATTTTATAAAAACGGATTATAACGTTAGTTTTCCTTTTTAGATTTATTAGGCACTCAACCATGCAGATCCTGCAAAGCATGTAGATGTGTGGCTACAAACAGGTATTGGAATTTTCCAACAGGGAATATTAATATTTGCCATTACACAACGACCCCCATTAATATTCCAAAATGTGCATGCTGATTGGTCAGCGTGCACGTTGTAAATCAGACTTATACTAATGGAAAAAGGTCCGGTCACCCGGACTTTTTCCATTAGTATGAGTCTTTTTTACAGCAATGGAGAACGCAAGATCTACGTTGCTGTTTAGACACTGTCTTGCTATGTTAAAGGAATTTAACATAGCAAGACAGCTTTAAAAAAAGTAACAGAGATTCTCTGTTGCTTTTTTTAAAGCTGTCTCGCTATGTTAAATGGGTTTAACATAACAAGACAGCTTTAAAAAAAGCAACGGAGATTCTCTGTTGCTTTTTTTAAAGCTGTCTCGCTATGTTAAACTCCTTTAACATAGCGAGACAGTTTATAAAAAGCACCGGAGATCTTGCTTTCTCCATTGCTTCCACCCACAGCTCTGATGTACTGCGTAAGCATACGCATGCACAGTACATCAGAACTGCCACAGAATACCAGAAGGTCAGCAAGGAGGCATTATACAATGCCATTATTTAAGAAAAGTAAGTATTTTTTTTCTTAAATAATGTCATTGTATAATAGCAATAACCCACTTCTGGGTGTGGGTAATGCTGGATTTACCCACGGTTGTCTTTGTTTGGCCACTTGGGCTTCACCCTCGTGACCAAACCACACCAACCGTGGGTAAATCCAGCATTACCCACACCCAGGCATGGGTTATTGCTATAATATTTCACATGTTGTTCATTTACAGCTTCTCTCTTTTTTAATTTCTCCAAGTCTTTTGGGTTTTTAATACCATGATTGCAAAGGACCCCCATTCCTAAGTCAAAGTATGATTAAAGTTCATGAAAATAGTACTGTTTCAATCTTTGATGTTATCAGAAATATTGCAGTCGTATGTTCTTGTAATTTTTTTTTTATATTGGTGAAACAACAAAGATGGTGAAAGTTAGAATATTAAAATGTATAAATGACTGCAGGAACAAACAATGGAGAAGTCTGTTACCAAACATCTCTGGAAATGTCATGATGTTAATTGTGAACTGATAATATTTTTTGTCATGAGACAGGTACAGTTTGTTGCTAAATATACTGAGCAACATAGGTGTAAATTATTAAGTAAGGTGGAAGCTATGTACATATTGCAGTTTAAAACAATGGCATCTTATGGATTAAATAATGAGCTTCCTTGGAAAGTATTTTACAGGTTAATTGTTTGAAGGGGTGAGGCAGTTTTGTATTTATTTGATTGATTTCACTATGTCTTTGACCTTTGAAGAGTTTAACTTGAGGCTGCAGTATAAAATAAGACATTTTTCCACTGCCAGCAATTGGTTGCCTATTGAGAACAGATATATGTGTCATACACATGAGGGAAAGGAAAGAGTTACTCTTTCACCGCATAACATTGAGAAAAACAGACATGCTCTTTCAGCAGCTTCACTATGAGCCACAGTAATTTTTGCTTTGTTTTACCTCTTCAACAGCTGTTTTTTTTAGGGGATGGTATCATGTTGACAATCAAGAGACCATACAACTCACACCTCCAGGATGAGGTGTGTTTACTGCTGGCTCAGTGTACAAATGCCAGCAGCAGGTGCTTTTTCTTCTTTCCACTACTTGCTGCTGTGGTCACTTTGTATGAAAATAGAACATTTGCTTTTAGGCAGGTTATTGTCTCCTAATGTTTTCATCTCCTTACCAAAGTTTATGGAACACTGCTGTGAAATCACAAATGCTTATCTGCCTAGAGTCTTTAATATCAAAACAAAATGTCATCGCTTAGATCAGGGAGTAAGGTGCATGGGCAGATGTACTCCAAAGACATTCTGTCAGACATGGCATTTATAGAGTAATGTGAAATTCATTGTAGAGAATAATTGGAGGAAGAAATGTGAAAAATATTCAGAAAATATATGTAGAATTAAATCTAATTAGTAAGATTTTTATCATGTTCTTTGTGTATGTATGATTTTAAGATAAATAACTTGTATTTTACAAGAGGCAAGCCTCTGTTAAAGTTTTTTGACTAAACATCACCATAGAATAAGAATCCATTTCAGTTCAAGGTTCATCATTTACCTCTGTAGCAACAATGACAGCTGCCAAGTTATCTCCTAGAAAGGTGTATTTAGAAAGAACACATAAATGCAATCAAAGTCCTGAATCCTATGTTTAATTTGCTTTTGAAAGCCTTTGCAAAACATAAATGAACCTATTATTCATATAATCTGTTGACCTATACAGATGAATTGTTTGCAAGGAGTACATCTTTTTAACTGTCCATATTTAAAGAGCATTCAGAAAACTCATAACCACAAATACAGCAACTTCTATTTTTTATATTTTAAAGTAATTTTATAGACATGTAATGATTCAGGGAAGAGATATGCACTATGTAGGGCTCCAATACTATAAATTGTGTAAGTTACGCTCGCATACTATTCAATGTCTTTTCCTTACTATGGTACATATTTCTCCATGTCAGTGTGAAAGTTCAGTAATTTAGCTTAATCAAATCAGCAGAAACTGTATACATACTGTACAACACATGCATCAAAGTGCATCTGCAATTTAGATACTAGCTTTACAGAATGCTAAATGTAGATGCAGATGGGGGCAACAAAGTTATGACTATACAACAGAGGTATACATTAATGTTGTAGCAGACCCCACTATATATATATATATATATATATATATATATATATATATATATATATATACACACACACACACACACACACACACACACACACACACACACACACACACACACACACACATGTGGCTGTAGTACTACATACAGCATATATACAGTGAGCTCTGTACTGTCTCTTTTCAGTGTTGCTTGATTTGCTTTTCACAGGAAGTAGCCATCACTATTTATTTCTGCTCAGCAAATTAAAGCATACTGCAACACTGCCTGGTTTGTTACCATTAGTAACTGCCCAAAACTGCTCATTGTAAGGCTGCTGGGAGCACTGTATATGTTGCCTGTAGTCACCACCATGACTCACTAGTCTCACCCATACACATTGGGTTATGATTGTGTCTCCTATTGTAACAAGTATATTATGTTTTCAAGACATGAATGCCAGGAAATTCACCTTCACAGTGAAGATCAAGAGATGAATCATGGCATCCATGTTGAGAACACATAATAGTAACTAAAGATAAGAGCTCTGATCATAATTCTTTGTAGTACACAGAGATTTATCTGCTCCATGTACTGTTTGGTAGAATTGTTGGGAGGGTGGCCTAATGGTTAAGGTGTTTGCCTTACAAACACAAGGTGCAGGGTTTGAGTCTCACAAGGGATAATTGGCTAAGCTTAAAATGGCTCGCAAGGGCAGTTAGCTTAGTACTAATCTATGAACCTATGAACCTATGAACAAAAGTGAGATAAAAAAAAAACGTGAAAGCTGATAAAGCAGTAGGGAAGTGGTTGATGTTCTCACAGCTTCCCTGTCTGTGGGAAGCAGTTTAATTCAAAATACTCACTGTCATGTAGCAGACAGCATGCAGAAACGGAAGTTAACATGAAGCCATTTTGTGCCCTGATGCTGCTGTTTACTGGCCGAGGTGTCAGCTTTTAGTGACAGGCATAATGTTAACAGTGCCTAGGGGGTGCTTCTCAATTGTTAAGCACTGTGAAGGTTGGGTCTCATGCTAGAGTAGCACTGAACCAACATGTCATTTAATTGTTACTGGAGCATAATCAGGGTGGTCCGTACACTACAAGCTTATTACTGATTGATTTATAACCTATAAAAATTGGTGGCAAAGGTCAGTCATCCTGCTCATAATACACTTATCACTACTACTAATTGGTCTTTAACCTAGAGCAAGTCACTACCTTTGTATAGCTTCATCATGCATAGTAAATCTGTTGTCAGCCTTAATTGAACTTTGACTCACAAGTCTCACCTTTGTACAGCTACATCATCCATAGGATATCTATTGTCAGCCTTAATTAGTCTTTGAATCATAACAAGTCCCACCTTTGTACAGATACATCTCCTATAGTACATTTGCTGTCAGCCTCATTTGGCCTTTTACTCATAACAAATCTCACCTCTTAAAAGCTATATCACCCATAGGACATCTGTTGTCAGGTTTGATTGGTCTTTGACTCATAACCAATCCTACCTCTGTACAGATACATCATGCATAGTGCATCTGCTGTCAGTCTTGATTGGTCTTTGACACATAACAAATCCCACCTCTGTACAGCTACATCACCCATATTGCCAGCCTTGATTGGTCTCTGATTCATAAGTCCCACCTTTGTACAGCTTCATCATCTACAGTAAGTCTCTTCCCGGTATTACTGATACTGGTGATCCATTATTAAGACCCACCTTATTTATGTTACACCACACTCTGTATCTGTTTTTTTTGGTTTCCATCAAGTTTCTCTGCAGTTTCATTCACCATTCTTGAAAATATTTGTATAAGTAGTAAATTCTATGGTATTCTTTTATTAGTTATCATCTCATTTTGTCTTCAATATAGAAAAAAATTTGCTGCTACTTTCTGAGTTCTTGTATGGAGCCAACAACCACTCTTTGGTCCACTACAAGGCTTACGTTATTACTAAAGCTTGCTGTAGCTGATGTCAGACGTGTCACATGCATTGCTAAGATATTGGTAGGCCATCTTCTCAGCCTTTACATTCAAATCAAGCAATTACTTTCCGTTTTTTTTTCAAACAACATTTATGCTTATTTCAACAAATTCTTGCTAACATAATACACAGAACCTAGGCATAATAGCCTATTTTCATACTTTTATCCCAACTAACTGGCTGCTCAGACAAAGAGCCTGTTAAAACTTTAGTGCATTATATAATCAGAAAAAAACTTCTTACTTTATTTTTACATAGAAAAGTTAAGTTAATAGTCATTCAAATCAGAAGAGAGAGACTATCATATGAATGGCAACGTCATTAACTTCTTAAAGATGATAATGCCACAACCAAATATATTATTTAACAATCTGAACTAACAATCATCCTATTTTCTTTGCATATATCTTCACATGAAAACTTTCCAGATTAACTAATTATTCATCCCACTGAGAAATGGTTAAAGAAATGACTTACAGTTTCAGAGCAGTCTTTGGTCAATTATGATTGTTTCTTAAACACAAACTTGTCTTTGCTTTGGCTCATTAGCAGCAGTACAAAAGAACTGCCTGCTCACACCCTTGTTCTCCCCTCCCCCTTCCCTGTTTATTACCTTAAGACAACCCCAAAGTTAATAAATATTACCCGTGGCAGGCACCATTTTTAAAACTACAATCCACTTTGCTACAGCCCCATGAGGAGCTCAGTGTCTCTCCAGTCAGTGTTTTACAACTGTAAATGCCTATTTATGTTGAATTCTGTTAGACATTTTACAACTGTATTTGTTTATGTTGAATTGTGTTAGACATCTAATATGATTTATGCTTTATTATTGGAAGTTACTATGGCATGCTAGCATTTTGTCTGCACCAAGTTGTTTTTAGTATAATAGTATGGTCTATTTGCATAGCTGCACCTTGTTCACTAATGTTATTCATGTAATTGTGTTGTGTGTAGAAAGCTCATACTGGTGTCTAATTATTTCTATATAATTGTGCTGTTACTGGTGGATAGAATCACATTAGAGACCCATGACAGAGTGCTGCTCGCTATATTTTTATCTGTGACTGCATAATTGTCTGATGAGGTCCCTTCTAACAGATGTTTTTTCCAATTGGCTCAGTATCTGCATATACTAGTAGTTGGTTCAAGACATATTTTCCTGCATGCAGTAGGTATTTGCTCAGTGTGTTTTTTATAATCTTTATAATATATATTTACCATCTCAAAGTGCTTACTCCTCTCTGTACTCTTCTAGACCTAACACCACTCTTAAGTATTCAACTGCGGTACCACCTTTAACAGTCTTGTAAGAAAAGCACAGTCCGGGTCTGAACTGTCTGCAAACAGCTAAATTCAACTCTGAGTATGTGTCTACCTGTTTCAGCCAATATTCATTTTCCCCTGGGGAGCACTCTGCTTTGGCTTGTAAGCAGACCCCCACCCCCCCACCCCACCCCACCCACACACACACACACACACACTCATCTTCCACTTTTTCTTTTATTCTCTTCTGTTAGCAAATAGTATCCATAACTGATCAATACTGTGTGTTTGTTAATTTAAACTGAGATCACAGTAGCCTATTGATACAAGGTTATCCTGTTTTTCCACCTGAGAAATGGTTAATAAATTACTTACAGTTTCAGAGCAGTCCTTGGTCAATTATGATTGTTTCTGAAACACAAACTTGTCTTTGCTTTGGCTCATTAGCAGCAGTACAAAAGAACTGCCTGCTCACACCCTTGTTCTCCCCTCCCCCTTCCCTGTTTATTACCTTAAGACCATCCGAAAGTTAATAAATATTACCTGTGGCAGGCACCATTTTTAAAACTGCAACCACCTTTCTCACTATCATATGTTCATTTATCAGTTAACTCTGTTACCTGATTGTTTCCAGCCCCCTCATAAGAGCAACTAACAGGGTCTCTACCCATTTCACTCCCCACCCTGCCCCCTATTCCATCCCACCCCCAGTGGTCCCGCCTTTATTACTCTCACAAACCCCTCCCATCTTTCCAATAGCCAACCACAGCATTAACCCAACACTACCTCCTCCATCTTCCCACTACTATCACACCTCCTCAACTAACATGCACAAGCATACCTTACCTATGCTCACTGCGTGCTCTCTCCTTGCATATCTTACATCCTACCAAAGCTCCATCATTCCCCCACTCAACCACTACCACTGTACTACTACTCACACCATCACTCATGTCTCACCCTCAATCAGCTCCTCTCCCACCAACTCAAGAACCATCCCTATGCACCCCCCACATATTCTACCAACTATATTACTCAAACATAAAGCATCCCTACAACTTAACATAGTAACTGTCTGCCTGGGATGACATGCTTGACAAGCCACGCTGCTTCGCAAGGGACGGCTTGCACCTGTCACCCCTGGGCTTCCGGATATTGGCAAAGGCTCTTGCCACCCCCATAGTGCCTTTTTTAGGCAAGGCTCAAATGATAAACCTACCGCCCTAGAAAACAAAAATGGAGAAAAACTAAGGGTAATACTGCTCAATGCCAGAAGTCTAAACCTCAAGATGCATGCCCTCGAAGCCCTCCTCAGTATGGAGAACATCGATGTCTGTGCTGTGACTGAAACCTGGTTCAAGGCTCCTGAGAACACCCCAGCACTATCAGGTTATACCTCATATCATGCGTTCCGGCCCCAAAATCCGGACCGAACCACAAAAGGAGGGGGGGTATCCATATTCATAAAGGATACCCACACCTCCAGGTTAGTGGCAACGCATCTAAGCATCGGAGACCATCCAGGTGCAATTAACCATAGGTAAAACTGCCCTACAGTTTGTAACATGCTACAGACCACCTTCTCAAACTCAGGAAACCCACACAGCCTTCCTGAAGACACTGGAGAGTATGAATGTCTCTCCAAACACCATCATATTGGGTGACTTCAACTACCCAAACATAGACTGGGAACATTACTCAAGCCCCAACACCCTAGCCCAAAGGTTCCTTGAGTTCATAAACTCAAATGCTATGGAACAACTAGTCACCATTCCCACAAGAGGAGAAAATATACTAGACCTGATCATCACAAACATGGGGACAAAATGCTCCACACCGAAGTATATCCCTCATTGGTGAGATCAGACCATAAATTAATCTCACTGGAGATCCACATCCCGCCCCCAACCCCAGCAAAAAAGACTACAGTGAAGAACTTCTCAAAAGCAAACTTCACACTTCTTAAGACTGGAGTGGTATCCTTCAAGGCCCCCGAGCCAGTGGAAACCACAACCCACGCTGCTGAAACCCTTACAAATGCCTTCTACGAGCACCTCCAGGAATGTATGGATCAAGCAATCCCTAATAAAATCAAGACCCTTTCCACCAAAGGCAGGCCCGGTCTGGTGGACACCAGCCATAAACAAACTCTACAACAAGAGGAGAAAGCTACTACATGACAGAGCAAAATCCCTAAAAGGGAAGGTATCTCTGATCAATACTAGCAAAACACTACGATCACTCATAAAATCATCCAAGGCCAACTTTGAGAGAAAAATCGCTAATGACACAAAAGACAATCATAAAGCCTTCTTTAGCTATGTTAGAAACCTGGGTGGAAACTCCCAGATATGCTCAGAATTAGTCCAAAATGATAAAAAATCACTGAACCCACAGACATTGCCAACATACTGGCAGACAGGTTCAGTGCAAATTTCTCCCCTCCCTCCCCCCCAAAAGAAGAAATATCTATCCCACCAGAGTCTAGCCTCCCAAACATCTCAGATGCCCAGGTGAGAGCTGCTCTCTCTAAAGCAAAAAACACAGCATCAATGGGACCGGACGGTGTCCCGGCTGTGTGCTACACGAACTCAATGAGGAACTAAACCCACACATAAGGCTGCTGTTTAATCTTAGCCTTACTACAGGATACGTACCCAAAGAATGGCGTACAGCAACTGTAGTCCCACCCCACAAAGACGGTGCTTCTACGGACCCTGGAAATTACCGCCCATAAGCTTGACAAGCCTTGTCTGCAAAGCTATGGAGAGGATCATAATGGAACTCATAAATAAAGACATTGGGGACCTACAGACACTGGATCCTACCCAATTTGGCTTTGACAAGGGGAGATCCTGCCTCTTGAACTTGGTCGACTTTTTGAAACAGTCACTAAGGCCATTGATGAGGGTAAGGCAGTTCACACAGCCTACCTTGACCTAGCAAAAGCGTTGACACAATACCCCACGGGCATCATAGAAAAGCTCACCAGCTTAGATGTAAACCCATATGTCACAAGATGGGTTGCAAACTGGCTCAAGGACAGAACACACAGGGTTAGAGTTGCTGGTGCCATGTCAGACTCTAAGCCGGTCACGGCGGTGTCCCACAGGGCTCAGTCCTGGGCCCCTCTTGTTCGGCATTTATTTTTCTGAAGTGCAGGCAAACATAGGAGGATTGTGGCTGACAAAATTTGCAGATGACTGCAAACTGGGCACCATAATTGACACTCCATCAGACACAGACATCCTCCAGAAAGGTCTCATAGAAATGGATAACTGGTGCCAGAGCCATGGCCTTAAGCTAAATGCCAAAATGTATAGTCATACCCTTTGGGAAAAACAAGGTAACCCCTAATTACCACATAGGTGGTAATCCATTAAACACGGAAGAAGTTATCAGGGACCTGGGGACTCAAGTTGACAGTAACCTCTCTTTTGACACTCACATTGCCAAAGTGGTTAGGAAGACCTTCTACATTGCCCACCTGATCATGAAGGGATTCACATCCAGATCAGGAGAGGTCATTGTACCCCTGTACTCTTCACTTATCAGACCAATGATTAAGTACAACGCCCCATTCGGAATGTACCTTACCCGACACCTGCAGCAGTTGGAAAGACCCCAAAAGTTCCTTACCAAAAGGATAAAGGGGCTCAAACATATGTCATATGATGCCCGACTGAAGAAACACCAGCTCTATTCAGTCGCATACCGTCTGCTCAGAGGTGATCTGTGCCTGACATACAAGGCCATGTCCAACCCGGAATTAATGGACATGCTCCACCTCAAAAAATCCAAATCCACCAGAGCCACGAGAGCAAGGGACTTAAACCTCAACACGGATATAAATAGGACGTGCTGGAGGGACAGATTCATCACCCAGAGACTCCCTACACTATGGAACAGAATCCCAGTCCATGTGAGGCAGAGCCCCTCACTGACTCTGTTCAAGAGAAATCTTGACGAGTGGATGGGTGATCGTAGGTTTACCCCGGGAATCATCTCTGTATCACTGCTGGACAGAGGCACAGCAAACTAATGGGTATAGTATTCTCATCCTAAGGGGTGGTGAAAGCCACACACACTCTGGCTAGGCTTATAAATGCCCTAGGGCAGATAGCCTAGTATGAACCTATGAACCTATGAACCCTCCCACCATACCTATTACCCACAGAGCACAATCATAAAGTTTCCCTTATAAATAAACACATTCAAAAACTGAGAAAACTAATAACCTCATGCATATTAAAACTAGCCTAAGTGGAGACATCCACCCCAACCCTGGCCCTATCATCTCCAACCCCAATCCTCATAATCAGACTAGAAACCACAACTTCTCCCATATTACAGCCAATAGAAAGCCAAGTGACTTCCTTCTACTAAGCCTAAATATTAGAAGTATATCCATCAAAGTCCATGAACTCCATGCCACCATAGAACTGTACTCCCCAGATATAGTCATCCTGACAGAAACCTGGCTAAAACCTCACATTACCAGTAAGCAAATACTCCCTACCGGTTACGGCATACTAAGAGTAGACCGGCTAAACAAGAACGGTGGCAGTGTAGCTTTAATATTTAAACAGCATCTAAACATCCATATCTTAAAATCATCAGCTCCACAAATAGGCAATGAAGAAATAATATATACCAACCTCAAAGTAAACCAAAAGAAAACCATCAACATAATTGGATGCTACTTCCCACCTGGCCAAAACATCCCTCCACTAGAAAACCTCCTCAGCTGGTCTACCCACCATCTCCCCCAAGAAAATATAATTTTAGATGATTTCAATATTGACTGGCAATCCTGTTCTGGCAACCATCCAACCCATCATGTAAACCTTCATGGCTTCACCCAATTAGTCCAGTCGCCAACCAGGATAAATAAAAACTCCAGCAAGCACACTACCCTGGATTGGATACTAGTCAGTAAGAGACCCCAGTCATATATAACAGGCTGCTTATCAGATAGCCTCAGTGATCACTCCCCAACATTCCTACTCAAAAAATACCTATACCAAACTAAACCTGTCAACTACTGTCAAATACATAAAAAAACTAAACTTTAACCCACTCACATTCATCTCATCCCTCAAAGAATGTAACTGGCATCCTCTAAGTACCTCAGTCTTGATGACACAGTTGATTTTTTTAATACTACCTTCCTGAGCATCCTTAATTACCATGCCCCCATAAGACTTTCCAGAACCAAAGCACAACCCTCCCCATGGCTACAGAAAACCACTAAGACAGAAATGAAAAACAGGGATAAAGCCTGGGAGCACTGTCGCAAAACCAAAACCCCCTCAACTAGAAAGAAATTCCTAGAACTATGCAATAGAGTCAAAAAGCTAATAAAACAGGACAAATTCCAATACTACCAGTCTGCCCTAGACTCCTCCCAACACAGCTCCAAACAATTCTGGTCCTCCATAAACTCCATCCTCCACCCAGGTAAAGTTAGTACCCCTCCTCCTAACATCCCTCACTGTTCAGAAAATATTGCTAACTCATTCAACACACACTTCACACAAACCATACTATCACTAGCTAAACAACCAAACCCCCCTCCCCTCCAACCCACACCTTCAACTAGTAATCTCCCCACTGCCTTCTCTTTTTCTCCTGTACCTACCTCCAACATAAAAAAAAACTCTTAACTAAACTTAAGCCCACCAAATTAGAAGCAGACAACCTCCCAAGTGAATACTGATGCTCTGGTCTACCCAGTATCCATCTTGATTAACCGATCTCAGAAAGTTACGTTCCCACACTGTGGAAAGTATCACATATAATTCCCCTCCACAAAGGCGGACCCTCCACAGAACTAACCAATTACTGCCCCATAGCTATTATCTCTCCACTCTCCAAAATACTAGAGAGATGCATACATTCTCAGGTCTCAGACTACCTCCTTACTAACATCCTCCTTTCCAATACTCAGCATGGTTTCTGACCAAACCATAGCACCACCACTGCCTTACTCTCCTTTACTAACACTATCCTTCAGCATAAAAACAATGGCTATCTCTCCTCTGCTACTTTCCTAGACCTATCTAAAGCATTTGACATGGTCCCACACAAGCAACTTATCTCTGTCCTCAATAACCTATCCTTCTCTCAATCAGTCACCAACTGGTTTCAGAGTTATCTGTCTGACCACCAACAATCCGTTGTATGGCAAAATGACATATCTCCCCAACTACCTGTCTCCATAGGGGTTCCCCAAAGATCCATCCTTGGACCCCTACTCTTCTCTGTTTTCACCAATAATCTAGCCTCTGCCACCAAACATGGCACACTCATACAATACACAGATGACTCAACCATCATCTGCTCAGCCCAGTCCCTACCCAATCTGCAAAAAGTCACACAGGAAGCCTTTTCCTCTGTTGAAACTTGGTTATCTGATGCCCAATTAATACTCAACCCAAACAAAACTAAACTACTCATATTCCAACCCACCAAACATACTCAAAACAGCTCTCACTTTAACATTACAGCAAAAGGCAACACCACTATATACCCAACTGAACACACCAAATTGCTAGGAGTGGAAATAGACAAACTAAAATTTGACATTCACATATCCATGACCATAAAAAAAGTCCACAAAAACTAGGAGCGTTATACAGAAATAAGCAACCTCTCACCAAAGCAGCAAAGATTTTAATAGCAAATTCCCATCTTATCTCCACCCTACTTTATGCCTCTCCAATATATACCAACCTAAGGCAATGCGATCTAAACAAGCTAGAGACCTGCTACAACAAAATCACCAAATTTGCCACAGGGGCATCCTACCGTAGTCACCACTGTCTCTCACTTGCTGAACTGGGCTGGCTTGAACTCCCTCACCTCCTTCAATGGTATCAACTCTCACTCGCCCACAAACTAATAAACTATCCATTAAATGTCCCATCCCTCCAGAATCTACGCCAACCCTATTGCACCACCAGACCACTAAGATCCAGCAACAAAAATCACTTGCAGATCACTAAAGCCAATAACTCTGCTGGTGAAGCACTATTCTCTTGCACCATAGCCAAATTATGGAACTCCCTCCCACCCACAATTACCTCCGTACCATCATGCACCCACTGAAAAACTTTACTAAAAGCGCACCTAAAAGCATGCTGGCTATGCCCTTGCAACTCCCACTCTAATATCATCCACCCCATCCAACCACTGCCTTTCTTTCCACTCTACTAACGACCTTGATTATAGCAAGCTCAGATGCTCATAAGCCTAGTACTTATTATACAGCAGGAACTTCTTATTGTAAAATTTGTTAATGTCTGTTATGTACTTCACAGATAAAGATTCTAGTTGTCTACTGATGTACTATGTTCTTCATCTGTAAATATGTTGTAAGTAATTGCTATGTTAAATTGTTAATCGCTATGTAATCCAATGTAACTACTGCCTGTTTAACTGTGGAACTTTTCTCCCAGGGCCTCCGCTGAAAATGGACCTACATCCAGTCGGACACTCCCGGTCAACAAATGTAAATAAATAAATAAATAAATCATATTTTAGCATGAACTTACCTTCTGTTTCCTATAATTTTTTTCTTAATAGTCTTAACAGCTCATACTGAATAAACCTAGTATAATTCCCCAAAGTTTAACTGAAAATAATCACTTTTATGATGTTCTAAAAATGTTTTTAATCACTAAACTCTTGAGCTGTTTATAACACAGGAACAGTCTAATATTCTGAGGTGGACATATCCCATAGTTTCATCTATAAACTGTGGTAGTCACATCATCTATGGTACCCACAGTCAGGAATAGTCACAAACCTTTACCCTGCAACACTTTGTGCACCCTGAAAATACAACCAGTGCCATATTCAGGTGTGCCTCACCCACACCAGTGCAGTGGCTGTGTGAATAGTCCTCATGGGCCCTCTGTTGCAACTTATCAAGCTTTATAAGGGTCACATGGTGGAAAAAACTCAAGACTGCAGTCAGTGCTTGATAAGAGTATACTGTATCATTGTTGCTGGTGTGCAGTACTATATATGTCGATTAGTGGCTCAACAGGTACCGTGCTTACCTTTCATGCTTGAAGACCATAACACTGAGGGTTCTGTTCCTACTGATGGTGACTGAATTATTTTTCAAATTGTTGACGCTGCAGTGCAACATTAAGAGGAGGATGCACCCCTGAGTGTGCCATCTTTCAGATGAGATATTAAACCAAGTTCCCATCTGCTTGAGCTGGTGGTAGTTCAGATGGATATAAAAGATCACACAGCATCTATCAAACAGAAAGTAGAGAAGTTTCCTAAGCCCTAGCCAAATGCCCGTTAGTAGTGTAGCTACCACCTTGGGTCTCCCCTGAAAAGACACTACTAGCCTAGTGAGATTAATCCGGCCAACAAAGGATAAATAAATAAATATATGTGCAAAGTGGGTTTATCTGCTGCAGTAAAATTCTGCCATGGCAGCCACCCTGTCCAGGACCACATGTATGTACATCCCCATGGACAGAATGATGCTATGGATAATTCTGAGGCAAC
The DNA here is from genome assembly GCF_019279795.1 of Protopterus annectens. NCBI lineage: Eukaryota > Metazoa > Chordata > Ceratodontiformes > Protopteridae > Protopterus > Protopterus annectens. The sequence goes on from NC_056745.1 coordinate 65,050,953, forward strand.
CCTTTCTGAATTTTATTTATAAGATGCATATTCCTTGTCTCACCACGTCTTTCAAATAGTTATGTATTCACAGATTTTTTTTTTGTACACACCAATTGTTCAGCACAGACAGCATTTGACTCTGACACTACACTCCTTATGCTGAAGCATGTAATGGGGCCTAGTGTACCTTGTATAGCGGCAGTACAACTGAAATGATGGCATCTTATTGGGATGTACTGTGGCTCCCTGCTTACATCTCATGCTCGTAAGTGTCAACATGTGGCATATCTTGTATGCTCTTAGGGCTGTAAAGCTGTACATACAATGCTGAACTGTATGGGCATGCTACACTGGTGAACCTATAACAGTTCACACCATAGTGTGTGACCTTATATGATACATACACTGCTGACTGATCACATATTTGCTCTCTTGTTAGACTCTGCATTTTGTGTGATATTCTTTCTCAGTTTTATGCACATAGCTTTGTTTTTACAGATACTTTTTTTTTCAAAGGAATAACCATCTTTATCAAGAAATAAACAGTCCATAGATAAATACAGTCAACACAATATGTGATCATCAAAAGGTCTGTCATTCTTAACTATGGAAAAGATATCACTAAACAGATGGCATATTAACACTGGCCTACTAACACAAACCAGATGAATAAATTACTGTGTACATATTATCTAACATTGAATGTATGTCAGCCAAAACATTTACCTTCTCATTTCACAATATAATTTAGCTGCCTATGAGTATAAGACATAATTTCCTTACTTCAATCTACTGTGGGTTGTTTCAAAAATGTAGAAATATCCACTGCAGTTACTTTCCTGTATGATATATGTATGTATGTACATAGCTAATGGTTATCCTGTTTAATTCCTAGCAACCAAAAAGCACTCCTGAGTGTATCGTCCTTTGGATGTGATGTTAAACTGAGGCTCCATCTGTTTGTGTTGATGTTAGGTGCTGTGAGATCTTTTACATTTGCCCTAGCTAACAAAAGGAGTAGTGGGAAATTCCCCAATGCTCAGACCAAATGCTCTCAGTGGTGTAAATACCACCAAGGGTGTCCCATGCAAAGAGATTACTAGCTTAGTGAGTGGAAGAACAATTGCCTTCTAATAGCAGTCACCTACCTTCCTCATCCAACCTCTCTTAATTTAACAATTTTAAATCTGTTGTTCTTACTATCATCTCAGCTGCCCACAACTATAAAAATACTGTTGATCTAGGTGATTTTAACCTACACTACCTCAGCTCCATGAGAAACAAAATTGCCAAATTACTACCCAATATCAACTTTATGGAGTTAGTCAATGACGCTCCTCATCCAAATCTCTGAACCAACAACCATTCCCTCCTGGACCTGCAAATCACTGATAACCCCCCATCATCTGAAATACATATGTTCTTCCACCGTCATTCAAAGACCACTCCCCAATAAAGTTTCAAATTATCCACCAGTCACCAAAATTGTATCCTCTAGTTACCTTCAGACCCAGATCCACCATCAATACAGACAACCTCAAAAAAAATTCTTTCCACTTCTACCCTATCTCCATTGGAAAATATATGAAAAACTAATCTACACCCAGCTGTCCACTTACATTCAACAGCACCCCCACCTTACTGTTAAATAGCATGGATTCTGGACTGGCAAGAGCACAATGATGATGACAGCACTATGGTGACTTACAGATGAGATCCTTCTCAACATGGATAAAGTAAACTTTTTCAAAGCTTTCATCACTGGCCTTAGGAAAACTTTTCATGTTATTGACTACTTCCTGCTCCTTCAGTCTGTCCAAGAAATTGGGGTAGCTCCAATACTGTCACCTGGTTCCAAATTTTCATAATAAACATGCATTTCAGAGTCAAAATAGGCTTATCCCTATCACCTCCAGCAATTGTAACCAGAGGAGTGCCCCAGGGATCCATACTCACCCCATTTTATTTTCAGTCTTTATAAACAAACTACCCTGGGATCTCCCTAACCTTCCTGCTACTCTTATGCAGACGACATGGTTATTCTTCGATACAGCCCTCGCATTCAACTATTCAAACCCAGACTCTTGTGTCGGCTAGACCTCTAAGTATTTCATCTTTGTGGAAATCAAATGTTAGGAAATTCTTCTTCTGATGTACTGAAAGATTTATAGCTTATTAATATTGCCCTCATCTTCGCAATATTAATTTTGCATCTTAAATATTTCCCCAAATTCTTGAATTTGTTCAAATAACCATTTTATGTCTCATTGTGGTTTAGCCAAGAAAAGTTTTGTGTCAACAGCAAGCAAAGATAATTGTATTTATCATCTACCTAGTGAAAAACCTGAATCTGTGATCATCTTATTGGTACAGTTAAACTCTCTAAATACACTGCAAGTAACAGTAGGAAAAGAGGGCAAAACTGAAATGTCTCCCAGTGTAGTTTAAATCCTGAGGAAGGAGTGCAAAAACTTTTGTCCTGGTATATTACCCCATATATATAATTAGTACCTATACACTCTTTTTCATCACAACATGATTTTATTCCTCAGTGATAGAGTTCCACATATTATAAGAAAACATGACTGAAATATTTCCTTTTGTTGTCTGTCTGTAAATGATCCTGCAGTCTCGCTGTACACAATTTTAGATGCCTGATGAATCTCACATTACTTTCATTTGGTGTTTCTGACAGCAGTAGCTTCATTATAGGCTGAGGCATTCAATGAGTGGGAAGGGAGTGTTTCAATATATCTGTTGCCTTAACAAAACAAACTAATTCAGCCACTTACTTCAGATACAAGACAAGGGTCAACAGCTCTGTTTAGAAGCTTGAAACTAGCTACCGACTTGCTTGAAATATAGCTCAGTCCATCAAAAGTGATTAGTAGAAACATTAAAATACGGATTATGAGCAGGTCACTAATCACAACCTGCTTGTTATGTGTCTGAGACATGGATGACAAGAAACTCACTAAAACAGCTAAGACAAAATTTCAATAAAATGGGACTCCAAGAAAAAAAATAGATAGCTCTTAGGTCAATGAAACTCTCTTCAAAGATACAAACATATGCCTGATATATAGATAGACAGATATAGATGATACAGTAATAGATATACATATAGATATAGATTATAGATATGCAGATATATGTATGGATCTAGTATCTTTCAAAACCATAATGCACTTAATGACCACTTTCTTGTGTTACAGAAAGTCAGGGACTCATTACTAGAGCAGTCAGCAGGCAGAAACAAATTTGTTTTTAATCTGCCACTGTCGTTTCTGGTCAGTACTTGCAGATTTAACTGTTTATTATGGCACCCGATTTTAACAAGTGAAGCAGCAGGTGCTTAACATTTGTTAAAATATGTCCTCATGCTATAAAAGCACTGAACTGACATCATTTTCCAGATATCGGAATGCAATCACCATGCTCCATGCACTACAAATATGTTAATTGTTCCCTCAACCTAAGATATTGGGTGTCTTTTGGTCTGCTAATGACACCAAGTGTAATTACAGGATGCATTCCTGCAGTTTTACTTCTGATGACATCGAAACATATTTACATTTTCCTTATTTGGATGATTGTTTTCTGATCTCATATTCCTTTCAGCAGCTGATGCTCAGCTGGAAACAGGAGGTTTAAGCATTTCAGACTCTAAGAATTATCACACCCCAGTCTCATTTCTAGTCTTCTTCCTTTAAAACTGCAGAATATCAGCTCTGAAGGGGCACAGCAAGAGTCCACAATCTAGAGAGGAGCACTTTCTTTAAATTCATACCTTCATATTAGAACGTCAGACATTTGTACTTATCACCTCAAAACAAAAAGGAATTGGGGTGAAAGTAGATCTAGCCATCTGATACACTGAGATGACAGAATAGGGTGAATTACAGGTAAGGAATGGGAATTTGTTGGACAGGAGGTCGTGGAGGGTGAATAGTCTGGGCGGGAGGAGAGAGGTAGTTAGACTAATTAATCTACAACTGGTTTTGCACTTGTTAAATCACAAAAGCATTAGTCACCAGGAAAAGTGCTCTGATAAATACATTTGCAAAGAGACGTCTAATGCTTTAGACAGCAGGGGCTTAGGCAAAAAAATAAAGGGCATGAGTCCTACTTTATTTCAGTATCTGCAGTGGCAGTGAATATGAAGCATAGGTCAGGAGTTATTGGAAACAGTCAAATGACAGGATGTCACTGACCAGTCACTAACAGAGGTAAGGCTTAGTTATGAAGGGAAGTTTTATTGGTAAGAATTTGAAAAATACTGATAACAGATCAAGACCAATGGGAGAATTCGATATAGGAGGTCAGGGTGCATGGGGAAAGAGAAGACCAATGGGAGGATTCGATATAGGAGGTCAGGGTGCATGGGGAAAGAGAAAAGCTTAACAGGAGATCTTAGAGAAGAAATTCTGGAGAGCTGGAGAAGAAACAGAATTGAGAAGGTAGAGGATGTGTTGCAACCAGGATACACATATAACCTGCATAGTTTCCAGATGTTAGTAAAGGAAAACAGAATGGGGATGACTGCTTGACTTATAGGAGATACTGGGAGTACTGAGACACAGACTGATGGTATATGAGCATAGTTTGGTGATTGTTGCAGGATGTATAGAGAAAGGCAGTTGTTGGTCTGCTAAGAAGATAGGTATTTTAAAGAGAGAAAAGGTATTAGAAAAACTAGGGATTTTAGCTCATAGTTAAGGTATTGATTTGGGGTATACTAGCAAGCATGGATATAGAAAATTTGGTCTGAGTAAGGTAGGTTGTAAATAATTTGTCTATTCAGGCTAGACGATTGTCTTCAGATGTGTAAAAACATACATAGTTTCAGTCTACTGTTCATAGAGCTATAACTGGGATGTGGCGTTAACTAAGGTTCCTATGAGAGAATTTGAAAATGAAAGAGTCTGCATCTGCTGAAACACTGTTATTTTGAGGAGCTAAACTGAAAGAACTAATAAGAAAGCAGCTAGGACTCCAGCCAGTAAAAATAAATTCATTTTTTTATTTATTTATTTTGCTGGGTAACTACCATGAATGCAGTAAATACGGAGGTAAGGTATGATGGAAAACTGGAACAGATAAAGAAATGGATGTGATAAAAGTACACATGGCAGGAAATTAGATAGATGACATATTTTTCTAGCTCCTTAACAAATATATTTCTTTTATTTGCCAGTAAGTATTTACAGAGAGTTCTAGATGTTATGACAAATGAAATCACTGATATGTGGAGAGAAGGGTATCTTGAGACATTTCTTAAGCAATAACCCACGTCTGGGTGTGGATAATGCTAGATTCACCCATGGTTGGTGTGGTTTGGTCACGAGGGCTTTGCCCTTGTAACCAAACAAAGACAACTGTGGGTAAATCTAGCATTGCCCACACCCAGACGTGGGTTATTTCTATTATACAATGACATTATTTAAGGAAAAAAAGCTTACTTTTCTTAAATAATGTCTTTGTATAATACCTCTGTGGTGCCCTTTCATGGTTTTCAGCTATCCTGGGGGCTTTTTCTGCTGTACTGCGCATGCGTATGGAACTTGTGTTCCCACACTTACACAGTACAGCAGAGCTGTGTAGAGGAAGCAACGGAGAATGGAAGATCTCCGTTGCTTTTTTTTTTTTTTTTTTTTAATTAAAAATGAAAAAAAAGTAAAAAAAAAAAAGTGGGAGATGTTTAATTTCGGGAGAGCCGGGACAGACAAAAATAAAATGATAATCAGGTACCTTTCTTTAATTTTGCAGAACTTACCTGATTATCATTTTATTTTTGTCTGTGCCATCTCCCTCGTTTGGTTTACATCTCCCAGTTTCTTTTTTTAGTTAAAAAAAAAAAAAGAAAAGTAATAAAATTATGAGATTCACTAACGGGAAAAGGTCCGGGCGACTGGACCTTTTCCCGTTGGTATAGTCTCCGATTTACAGCAGGCACACTGGTTGGGCTGGCCAATCAGCATGCTCATTTTTTAATATTAATGGGCAGTCATTGTATAATATGAAGTTTATAATGTTTTCTGTTATACTAAAACATAATATGAGGGATGCTTTGTTTTTTTTTTTTAATTAAAAATGAAAAAAAAGTAAAAAAAAAAGAAATCGGGAGACGTTTAATTTCGGGAGAGCAGGGACAGACAAAAATGCATTGTATTTTCTTTGACATTTTGGGTCATGTGCATTGCAGAAAACAAATTTCTTTTACCAAAAATTATAACAAAAAGTATTTAGGAAAACTATATAGCCTAAGATATCAAGACAAAATAAAAATACATGCTTGTTCTGGTTCTGTTCACAGTACTGCTTTAAGTGAATGTGTGTTCACAACCAGACAACAATCAATATTAATATTCAATGAATTGTCACATTGCAGGTGGACTGAGTAGAACAAAATTCATCAGGCAGTCATAAAGAATTATCAGTTTGTTTACAAGATTTAATACCCAGACTGTATTATTTTTAGAGCCTTTGAAGAATAAAACAAACATGGCTATGACCCAGTAGATAGTAAATGCAGCACAGCACATACTATGATTTTAGCTGAAGGTGGTGTCAGGATGCTAACTTCTGACAGCTTTTAACAGTGACTACACTTGATGTAGGAAGCAGTTACCATCAGTGTGTTATGCAGGAGATCCCTACAGAGGAGATCCACAAACGGGATTCCTTATATAATTAGTGAGATCTAATAATTAGCACTGTTCTCACTTGCCATTGTTATATTTTGGGTAAGTCAATTTTTAGCAGGCATCTGGCTCTCAGATATGCAAGATGCAAGTGATATGGTTGCTTCACCTTGGTAACAGCAGAATAAAGACAATATTTATTCTATCCCTTGATGTACCACATGGTACAAATAATGTTACTAATAAAATTATCTTTTTTTAGATGTGTAGACTGTAAGAATCTTGTTGAGTACTCCAGGCTATGAAAAACATTATAAACAAATACTCACTGGCATTAATACAAACAATGCTAACTAAACAGTAAAAAAATGGGATCAGAGTGAGAAAAAATGCCCTCCAGATTGATGTGATTAACTATATGAATAAAGGCAAAGAAGGAAACATTATCTATCTGGAAGTACAGCTGAGAATAAAAATGAGTATTTGACTTGAAATGCATCATAGGTCTTGACGAGCTGGTGAAAAGTGACAAGAGATTCCTGTCATTAGTCTATCTAAATGGTGAATAGGCAAAAGGGAATGGTCGCCAGACATTTGGCTTAGTAACCCATTACATGAATCTACTATGGCACGGGTTCTTGTCCTGAAATAGCATCCAAAAAGCTGTTAACGCAACACTAACAAGTTTGTTTGCCTAATCTGTATGTGAGTTGAGCTGTCTATCTCTGAAATCATTAGCCTGCCTGATATTAACAAAAGGAGTACAAATAAGTATTTTTGTCATCACAGAACTGGCTAATCCTGTAAGCCTTGTACAGTGCGTGATTATATCAGGTCTACATACAGATCAGTTCTGCCTTTCTAGCTTTATAATATAAATCTTGTTGATACGTTCTACATTTGTGCTTTTCAGATTTCTGTAATTTCCAGCAACATTCCACTGCTGGCATATGATTTGCATTGCTGTCAAAGGAGATACAAATTGAATTTTCACTTCATTCCACAGTTCTGTGGTTATAATAAAACACCAGAGCTTCTCTGCAGTTCAGTAAAATAACTTATTTAACTAATCAGTTTCCATGTGCCACTCAGTCCGTATGTTATTACACACCAAAAAAAAAAATGTAGTTGATACAAATACAAAAATCTTTCAGTATGCAGATTTCATTCTTTTTTCTCTGACTTTAAGGATATAGATGTCTCATTTAACATGTAGTAAACACAGTCATACGTGCACATTTAAAAGATTAAAATATATATGGCACTACTGTCAGTAAAAAAAAACATACTTTCTTATTACAGTGGAAGACCTACATCTTAAACTGCATAACCAGTTAACAGTTGCACTGCCATAACTGTCTAATCAAAGAATGAGGAAAAACAGAATATTGTATCTAGATAATGAGCTCTCACAGATCCTGTAGTGATCTGCATTTAAATGCATTCCTAAGTCGGCGGTGCATTGTAATAAAACAGTGTGTGCATGCACTGGTATTAAATATAAAATATGCCTCTGTATGTTCCGTAAACTATGTATTCAATTACCAGATTTGGATTGGGTGGGTGTGTGCATACTCGTGTGTGTGTGTTTCTGCATATGCGTGTGCGTGTGCACACATGTGTGTGAGTATGTGTGCGTGTGTGTGCGTGTTTCTCCGATTGTGTGTGTGTGTGTGTGTGTGTGTGTGTGTGTGTGTGTGTGTGTGTGTGTGTGTGTGTGTGTGTAGGTGTGTTATAGTTGAACTAGGGATCCTGAGGGATTTATTTGTCCAAAGGTGTTACCCGCTGGACATGCTCACTACGCTTCAAAATGAAATATCCAGAAGAAGGTTTACTGATTTTATTCCCATTTTGTACGACACACAAAGGACGGGCGATAAAGTTATTAATCACAACAGTAAACTTGATAGAAAAAATGTGCCAATAGGAATGGTATTACAACACAATTTTTTAGCATTTGAAGTCAAGAGTGTTATCCATAGGGCCTGGGAAAACATCATCCCTGCAGATTTATATGACACACTAGGTAGAATGCCTACCTTTATAAACAGTAGGGGTTTGAATATGAAGGAATTGTTAGAAAAGACACCTAGATCCTTTGGACAAAGACCTGCCAAAATGGCTAAATGTGGCAATTGCAAAGCATGTAAATTTATCAACGATGGTCCCTATGTTTGTCTAGGCAATTTCAAGAGAACTTTGAGGAGTCCAGGCCACTGTAATTGCAACACAAATATGGTTATTTATGTTGCCACTTGTTTATCCTGTCCAGCATTCTACATAGGTATGACCACTAGAAAGCTGAGACAAAGAATTTTAAAACACTACAGAGATATAAAAAACAAAAAAAACACCAATTCACTATATATCCACATGAATAACTGTCCAAATTTCAAAACGTTTATATTCTTTGTAATAGATAGGCTTTACACAAAAGAGTTTGGGGGAGATTATAAAACTATTTTGGAGGTAAGGGAATGCCTATGGCAGATAAGATTGGATGCTAGTAATGCTCCGGGTATTAATGATACTCTTTCCTTAGCTTGCATTTTAAGATATAAGGCAGCATGTATTTGATATACAAAAATTCAAACATATATCTATGAAAATAGACATCAGTTCTTGTTTTGTTTAGATTTTAAACAATATATGTTGTTGTTTTTGTTTTGACTAATTGCACTGTAAACTTAGTACATTGTATTAAGAAATACTGATTTTTTAAAAGATAAAGACTTGTTTAACAAATACCATGCACTTACTTATAAGTTGAGCAACATAGAAGGATTTCCTTACTACTTACTATACGTGTTAGTCAAAGGAGAGGTTACTGTCTACATATGTTTCCAGATCTCTGACTAGTGGGTCAACTCTTAGGGGTGTTTTATTGATGACATGGTTTCCTGGGATGGCCAACTTCCCAAAAGTACTGTAAAGCATTTCTTGGCATTGAGTTTTAAGCCATGGCTTTAGCCGGCTTTAGCACCAGTCATTTATCTGTGTTAGACCCTCTTGTAAGATATTAGTTTTTTGGGGGGACTCTATATCTGCTCCCAGTTTGCAGTCATCTGAACTGGTGCTGATAATGGCTGACTTGAATGCACATATCGGGCAGACAGAACAGGATATGAGGACTGCCTGAGTCCACATGGGTGGGGCAACAGGAATAAAGAAGGAGAAGCCATTCTAGACTTCTGTCTGGCAAATGGCTTGATAGTAGACAGTCACAAGATCACATACAAGAGTAGTCAACATTCAACTCAGGTAGACTTCCTCCTAGTAAAGAAAAGGCAATGGGGCAGAATCCATGATTGCAAAGTAATCCCCAGTGAAACAGTCAGCCCACAGCATAAACCACTAGTTGCCACAATCAGCTGCAAGCAGTGGTCAGAGAAGGCTCTAAGGTCAACAGAGACCAGGCTGAAGACCTGGAAGTTGACTGGAGAGAAAGTACAACAGTTCCAGGAATTACTTAGGGCTCTAGCACCCCAAGAAGAGGAGGAAATAGGTGGAGTTGAAGAAAAATGGCAGCGCTTAAAAACAGCATGTGTTAGGACTACAGAAAAGATGTGTGGCCGAGTCAGGTATGGAAATAAGGAACATAATGAAAGCTGGTGGTGGAATGCAGAAGTCCAGGAAGTCATCAAAAGAAAAAAAGGAGTGCAGGAAGAAGAGGGAGACAGTAAAGACTGACCGGGCTAGGAAGGACTACTGGTTGGCTAACAAAGAAGCTGAGAAAGAAGTTGCAATAGCAAAGAATAGGGCATTGTTGGCACTCTACCAACTTCTGGAAAGTGACTCAGTAAGGGGCACAAAGAAGCTATATCAATTTGCAAGGCAAAGACAGAAAGATAAAGAAGATAGTCAGACACCCTTCATAAAGGATGCCAGCAACAGCCTGCTCACTAGCCCAGAGGACATCAAAGGCAGATAGAAGAAGTATTTCCAGCAGCTTCTGAATGAAGAAAACCCCAGAGAAGCTGTACAGCCCCAGAAACAGCCTATGATGAGAGAAGAAGAGGAGCCCACCCTAGAAGAAGTAAGAACAGCACTAAGGAAGATGAAGTCAGGGAAAGCAGCAGGCTCAGCTGAGGTCACAGCAGATATGATAAAGATGCTGGGTGAGATGGGGAGAAATGGCTCCTGAGGGTACTAATAGAAGTGTGGAGAGAAGGGTGTATCCCAGATGACTGGAGAATAAGCATACTCATGCCAGTGTACAAGAACAAAGGGGACATCCACAACTGTGGGCAGTACAGAGGCATCAAACTCCTATCACATTGCATGAAAGTTCAGAGAGGGTGACTGATAAATGGATATGTAGAGTAGTAGAATGTAAGATGGGAGATGAGCAGTTTGGATTCAGATCAGGATACAGCACAACTGACCCGATGTTTGCATTGAAACAGATACCTGAGAAGAAGCTAGAGATGAGAAGAGAGTCCAACTCAGCATTCCTTGACTTGGAGAAAGCATATGACAAGGTCACAAGAAAGCTGATCTGGGCAGTACTGCGGTAGTTTGAAGTCCCAGAAAGTCCCAGAAACATTGGTAGAATTAGTGCAGGCTATGCACATGGACCCAATGACTCAAGTACGGATGGTGTTCAACCTCACAGAGGGGTTCCCAGTGGGTGTGGGTGTACATCAGAGTTCAGCTCTTAGCCCACTGCTGTTCATGGACTACATTAGCAAACAGGTTGGAGGGGATGGATCAACAAAGCTGCTGTATGCAGACTATGTGGCAGTACAGGCAGACTCTGAGCTAGAACTTCAGCAAAGGATAGGAGAATGGAATGCAAATCTGAAGACACATGAGATGAAACTAAGCACAGATAAGATGGTGGTAATGGCAGCAAATTGGTAAAATCAGAAGAAGCTGAGAATAGAGATAGAAGGGAAGACAGTGGAACAGGTAAAGAGCTTCAAGTATCTGGGAGGAGTAGTTGAGGAGAAGGGTAGTCTGAATGAAGAGGTCAAAGCTAGAATCAGAGGGCTGCAGCCAAGTGGCATAGATTTTCAGGTGTAGTCTATGACAGAAGAATGCCGAAGAAGCTGAAAAGTAAGGTGTACAAGACAGTGGTGCAACCAGTACTACTGTATGGTACAGAAACCTGGGCAGTAAAGGTAGAATAGTAGAAGAAGCTAGAGGTGATGGAAATTAAGTGCCTGAGAAAGGTGATAGGATGCACACTGTGGGACAGAGAAAGAAATGAGGACATAAGAGCAGAAGCCAAAGTAACTGCAATTGCAGAAAAGATCAAAGAGAATGGATAACAGTGGTTTGGGTACGTGTACAAAAGCAGAAGAAGATTTGGGGCAGAAAGGAAGAGGGTAAGAGGAAGCAAGGACATCCAAAGAGGTGGATGGACTGTGTGAAAGAAGATCTGTGACAGCCAGGCATGAGTGAGAGGAAGCAAGGACATCCAAAGAGGTGGATGGATTGTGTGAAAGAAGATCTGTGACAGCCAGGCATGAGTGTTGAAGAAGGCAGGAGGTGGCACTGAATCGAGAGAGTCGGCGACAGTTAACACAATACCCCGACCACATGTAGAAAATGGGAAAAAGGGGCTGATGATGATGATCTGTGAGCCAGCTGACTATTCAGAATGTTATATAGGTGGTTACACCTAATTTATAAGTTTGCTAACAATGTTAGAGTGGGGTATTGTATCAAATGTTTAGCTAGGTCAAGGTAGGCAGTATGCACTGTTTTACCCTCATCCATTGCCCTGGTGACCTTCTCAAAGAAATCCACCAGGTTCAGTAGGTATGACCTACCCTTGAAAAATCCAAACCTGGATGCATCCAAACGCACTTTAAAATGGCAAGACAGGTATTCAGCTGTTGATGTACCTTAGCAACCACCTGCTTTCACAATTGATGTTGAGTGAGAACTGGAGACTCCACTGGTCCATTTTCAGAATGGGGGGTCTTCAGCAATGTCTCCAGATAACCATCAGCAGGAAAACCCACTTCACCTAGCTAAGAGGAAGACCTGTTTGAAACTGGTGTTTCACCAACAGAGGCAGTGGACAGCAGAGACCACAGGGTCCTCAATCTCACTTTATCCTCCTCCACAACTGGACATGAAGAAGTATAACTCTATGAAAACAAGATCATACACATATGCTATAAAACAATCACAATTATACAGTTAACTGGTATTGATGATATATGCCCCACTTTTGGAAAAGATACTCCCACCTTCTACAGCACCCAGACATGTTCAACTACTCTCCTACAACTGGAAAACAAAGAATGTACTTATATGTACTCTTGTGTGACAGTTAAGACAAGTACTGCAAAACTGCTTACAACATATTTCAGGTTTCCTCTTCCAAACCTCTGCCTCCTACTGGTGATGCAGTTTGAGGTGATACCACTTCAATTCACTATAACTATGCAAACACTAGAAGTGTGTGTGGGGGGCAGTGGTATCACTCAAAATTGCAGCCAGTTCATGCCAGGTACCCACTTTGGCCAATAGGCCACCAGAATGGCTTTGTAGGTGCTCCATGAAGTTACTGTCCAGAAAGAACAGGAAAATTCTGCTATCCATGGGCATGAAGCTGTAGCCTTGCATTTCTCATTCTCTAAAGCAACCATGCTAACTCAGGTCCACTCAAGGAACAAAACTGTACCCCAATGTACAGTGATACATATTTTGAATAATGCTGCATCACCACACTTGGACATGGTGGTAATGCTGTACCACTACATTAGGGCATGGTGGCAGTGTTGCACCATTGCACTGAGTCATAGTGGTAGTGCTGCATTGTTGTACTAGGTCATGGTGGCAGTGCTGCACCAATGTACTGGAACATGGCAGTAGTGCTACACCACTGCACTTGGACATGGTGTCAGTGCTGTACCACTGTACTGGGACATGGTAACAGTGCTGTACCACTGCACTTGGACATGATGACAGTGCTGTACCACTGCACTAAGACATGGTGTTATTTCTGTACCACTGCACTAGGGTCACTGTACTGGGACATGACATAAGTGCTGCAGCACAGCATTAGAACATGGCAGTAGTGCTGCACCAATGCACTAGGATATGTTGGCAGTCCGGCATCACTGCACTTTGATAAGATGGTAGTGCTGTACCACTGCACTAAGACACAGTGATTGTTCTGTACCACTACCCTAGGACATGGTGGCAGTAGTGCACCACTACATTAGGACATAAAGGCAATGATGCACCATTGCACTAAGACATGGTGGTAATACTCCCCCACTGCACTAGGACATTGTGGCAGTGCAGCACCACTGTACTTAGACATGGTGGCAGTGCTGCACAACTGCACTAGGGCATGATGGCAATGCTGCACCACTGTACTGGAACATGGCAGTAGTGCTGCACCACAGCACTAGGACATGGTGGCAGTGCTGCACCACTGCACTAAGACATGGAGCTAGTACTGATCCACTACACTAGGACATGATAGCAGTGCTACATCATGGCACAATGACATCACCATAGCTCTGCAAGGTGGCTCTATGGGTGTGCAAATGCCATGTTCTATAGCTATGCCATTCTATAGCTATGTCAAGAATCTCAATGGAAACACTCAGATCTGCCATGAGTTACAGCACAATGACACTAAATATACAGAACCAACTGATATTGCCAACATCCTGGCAGATAGGTTCAGTGCTAACTTTACCCCCCACCCCCTAAAGGGCCCATCTCTATACCAGAAGAATGCAAAGTTCCTGTAATCACGGCTGCACAGGTAAAAACCACACTCTTCAAAGCCAAGAACACAGCATCCATGGGACCTGACAACATCCCAGGCTGCATTCTACATGAACTACAGAATGAACTGGCACCCCACCTAAGCACCATGTTCAATCACAGCCTCATCTTAGGCTTTGTGCCCACTGAATGGTGCACAGCAACAGTTATTCCACTCCACAAAGGGGGAGCCACAACTGACCCCAGGAACTACCTCCCCATTAGCCTAACGAGCCTGGTCTGCACGGCCATGGAATGTATCATCATGGAACTTATAAACAATGTATTTATTTATTTATTTTACATTTGTAATCTCCAAACTCTGGACCCCACCCAGTTCGGGTTTGTAAAAGGCAGATCATGCCTCCTAAACCTGACTGACTTCTTTGAAGTAGTCACCAAAGCCGTAGACGAGGGTAAGGTGGTTCACACAGCCTATCTAGATCTCGTCAAGTCTTTTGACACCATCCTCCACTCTGGAATTATAGATAAACTCACTAAACTAGGTATGAATCCCTATGTCACAAGATGGGTTGCCAACTGACTCACTGACATAACCCACACTGTGAAAGCAGCAGACTCCAACTCCAACTTCAGACCAGTGACAAGTGGAGTACCACAGGGCTCAGTCCTGGGTCCTCTCCTGTTTGGTATCTACTTTTCTGAAGTACTGGCTAACACAGAATGCCTTTGGCTAATGAAGTTTGCAGATGACTGTAAACTAGGAGCCATAATTGAAACTCCTAATGATGTGGACATCCTACAAAAGGGTCTCACTGAGACAGATGCCTGGTGTCAAAGCCATGGCCTCAAGCTCAATGCCAAAAAGTGCACTGTCATCCCCTTTGGTAAAAACTCTGTACCCATGAGCTACTTAACACCGAAAGTGTGATAAGAGACCTTGGGACACAGGTCGACAGTAGTCGCTCCTTTGATAATCACATCACCACAGTAGTCAGGTAATCCTTCTATGTGGCACACCTCACCACAAAAGGTTTCTCATCCAGGAAAAAGAGGTTATTGTTCCCCTCTACTCATCACTCATTAGACCTATTATAGCGTACAATGCCTCTTTTGGTATGTATCTCACATGGCATCTACAACAATTGGAAAGGCCGCAGAAATACCTCACAAAGAGGATTACCAGCCTCAAACAGATGCCCTACACAGACTGCCTCAAAAAACTCCAGCTTTACTCCGTCGCATATCGCCTACTCAGAGGCAATCTCTGCCTAACATACAAAGCTATGTCAAACCCAGAGCTGTTGGACATGCTCCACTTAAAGAAATCCCAATCCCTCTGAGTTACACACTCTAGGGACCTAAACCTTGTCACCACAATAAAGAGAACATGCTGGAGGGATAGATTCCAGTCCAAGAGACTTCCCATACTCTGCAACAAACTACCTATCTATATCAAACAAAGCTCCTCATTAGCACTCTTCAAGAAAAATCTTGATGACTGGATAGGAAATAGAAAATTCACCCTGTGGATCACCTCTGTGGCTCTGCTCGACAGGGGCACAGGAAAATAATTTTCTTGGATGGCGAAAGCCAGGGTACCTTTTTGACTAGGCTTGTATAGGCCCTAGGGCTGATAGCCTAGTACCTACCTATGAACCTATGTTCATGACCATATTGGTCACATGTTTCATGTTCTCCATGATGTATACAGACAGCACCATCATGTATTGATACTTTGTCAGGCACTAGCAGCTGTTCAGTGGCAGTAGAACTACATAGCTTCATTAGCATAACCACCACGCTAACTGCTCTTGTTAAGGCAATGTAAAGTTTTGTCATCATTTTGTACTGTAGTGCTTACTCTAGCACAACCTAGGAATGGAAATATTTCAGTAAACCTTCTGTATATGCAGAGCTTCCCTGATTTCAGGAGGGATTCCTGTTTAGTAAAGTACCTCAGCAGCAACAACAAACCCTTTGATGGGTGCCAGTGATAATGAGGTAGATGTTATGGTATTTGTAACTGGGAACATATGGCTCAGCCTTGGCACTGTATCATATGCTATGAGTGGGGATTCAAATTGAGAGCATAGGAAACCAAAAGAAGGACATGCTGCAAATGATGCAGGGTATAGGGCCATAAGCTGAAGCATGGCTGTAGTATGCAAACAGGAGTTGCCTGTACAAAGCACTAACCACAGCTGATAACACATGGCTACAATGCATAAATGGGGGGATAGAGCACACTAACTGCAGCAAATAACATGATGTGTAAAAGGGGAGCTATACCCATATTTGTGCCTCCCACCATGGTTTACCTTTGAAAGGTTGAAAATCATGTTGTCGATCGGCCAGTTGGGTGAACTGAAATGCCAAATTCTGGATATCGAATGTCAAGGAAGTTCCGAAACTCAGCAAATCGAACAGCAGATTTGCTGAATTTTGAACTCCAATGTCGAACACACAATGTAATGCAGGGGGGCAAGCCCCCCCTCCACTCCCCATGTGGGGGGCTTTGCCCCTCCCACTCTCCTACTTTAATATTCTAACTCTGAGATCGCACTACAGTGGGGAAAGGGTCCATTTCCCAATCCCCACTATAGTGCAATCTGCACCCAAAATGCTGAATCTGCAATGAGCGAATGTCACTGTGCATTCGCTCATTGCACATTCGATGCATTTGTATTCGACTATGCAAAAACTGAAAAACGTCCTTTCAGACTTTTTCTTTCACACATGTGCATTATGCACATGTAAAGGTAAATCTCCCACCACACAGTATGCACTCCTACTGAAGGACATGTTTTTACCACAGGTGCACATGTAGGTTCATGGCCCGCAAAAGAGGTAATGTCTTGAAAGGTTTACTAGCCAGGAAAAGGTAGGCCTCCTGTAAGCCCTCTTCACAATGGCACATGCCTCATGGGCAAATGTGCCACAGGCAAACATTATTGGGATCAGACTTGACAGGGACTTGTGCAAGATGTGAACATTGTTGGCAGCCATAATAAGTCCCTACAGCAAGCGCACTTAAGGGTTCCTTATATGATACTCATGCAAAGGAAAAGGTATGGGGAATTGCATCTGACAAATCCACCACAGAGTTTGGGCCACCAATACTGAAGCCATCTCACTGAGGTTGAGTTTTTAATGCCACTGACTGGACAGTTGAATTGGCATCTCATACTTGGGGGTTGTTTGGATGTGGGAATCTAGGGAGCACCAATTACCCAACTGTCATCAAGGTAAATGCCAGTTTAGTAAAGTCAATAGCCATGGGTGGATCTTGATATGAAGAGATTAGCTACAGTCTATCTTAAGTCAGACAGCACCAACTGTTGTTGAAGAAATATCACTGTTAGTACCGCTACCACCCCAGCTATTGAGTCTCAACTAGTTCCTGGGCAACAGCACTTCTCTGACACAACAGCTGGTTCACCCCATCAGGCTGCACACAGCCATGGTGCTGTAGTTGTACCCTTTCATGCCACCTGTACACACACAACCTGCTACCTCTGCTTGTGGACATCAATCAGGTCATTGGTAATAGCACTCCACTGTCTCAGCACCAAAGACATCTTATCAGACTGCACTTGTATGGTCATGTAGTTCTATCTCTTTGCAGTTTGGATTACGCAAAGCTCTAACACCACAAGCCAACAGAGTGGACAGCAGCAAAGGTCGCAAAAGCTACTCCCCGCCACCAGAGAATGTGATCCCTCTTTAACTCCCTACAACCTCCTAGAACAAGCGGCTACCATCTTTACCTCCCATGGCCTATTCTGTACCTTAGTGTTGCAGTCATCTGTCACTTTGTCACCCTCATCTGTCCAAGTGATGATGACAGCGCCTGCCTCTCCAGCCTTTGTAGGTTTAGTGATGCACTGTGATAGTGCATACACTATTTTATTCAGTGTTGTGTGTGTCAGGACCCATAACTGGGGATCAGACACCACCTCTTTGCCTGTGCTGCAAGGTACTGCATGCATCTCTGTCTCAGCTCTAGCACTACTGTTGTATGTTCTTGCCCTGACTCTCCCATGTGTCCTTATGCTGTTACTGCTCTGGTATAGAAGGTCCTGTGATGACATTCACCTGCTATGCCAGCTGCTTGCACAATTCCATGTTCCGTAGCATGGCACACACAACAGAATTTCACTATATATACCTGGATTGTATTATGGTGTCCCTCCTGAGATACATAGACATTAGAACTGTCCCTTCAATAATCATTATGTATTCTGCATTGCATTTTGGGTTCAGCACAGGCTAAGGATATGTAGCAAAATTTTAATGCTTGGATCTAGTAGGTCTAATGCTGTTTGTTTTACAGATGTGAGGATGCCTTGTATGCCAGGCATAGATTGCTTGTCAGTAACCTGTAGAGGTTTAAGAAGATCCATACAGGACAATGTGTTTATACTCTGGGTTCTCCTTGTAAGGAATATTTCTGGGTGTTCTAACTGTTGCATATGTCTGGTCAGGTACAGGCTGATGGGGGCATCATACTCAATGATGGGTCTGATAAGGGATGAATAAAGTGGCACTGTGACTTCCTTGGACCTGCATGCCATGTCCTTACTTATAAGTTGGGAGACCTAGCATGATTTTCTTACTGTTGGCCATGTATTAGTCAAAGAACAGATGGCTGTCTACATCTGTTCCCAGATCTCTGACTACTGGGCCAACTCTTAGGGGTGTCTTGGCAATGGAGTAATTATCCAGGGTGGCAGTTTTCCAAAAAGGCACTATAAAGCATTTCTGGCATTGAGTTTTAATCCATGACTTTGGCACCAGTCATTTGTCTATGTTAGACCCTTTGTAAGATGTTTGTGTTATGGGGGAATCTATGATAGTTCTCAGTTTTTAGTCATCTGCAAAGCTGGCCAGCCAAAGTCCCTTGACATTAGCTTTTACTTCCATGAAGCAGATGCCAAATAGGAGTGGCCCCAGCACGGAGCCCTGAGGTACCCTGCTGGTGACCGGTCTCTTAATGGATCCTGATTACCTGGGTCCTGTCTGTATTATTAACTTAATATTATCATTTTTCTTGTTTTAACATCTCTGAGTTCACTGCTTGTTCATAAAAAGAAAATAATAATTATTTATTAATGTGTCATTGACCCCCCACTGGTGGATTTGGTAAGGTGTTCAAGCCAGGATGGATTTTTTTTGTGTAAAAAAAGTTTCCAAAACATTTTATGAGCTTGTGCAAGCCACTGCGACTTTTTAGTTTAAGATTTAGCATAGATTTTGGAGCACTTGTGATGTTCCTGAGACATGAGAGAGAGTCGGGGGAAATGTCTGACATCATTGAAGGTATGCCTTGCATAACACCTCTGTCTCAGAATGTCCAGATTATGAAAAGAATGAAGCTTTAGTTAATTTTAGACTGGTTGCATAAAATTCAGTCCTTGGATTACTATTTTAATTTCCGTAGCTGCTATAATAATGTGTAAAATTCACCAAGGTTTGTATTTTAATGCTGCACAGCTAATTCTCCGCAGAGTCAGCTGGGTTTTATTCATAAGATCATGTGGGAATCATAATTTATACCACACTTGCAAGTGGCTGGTTTGTTTCTTTTACTTTCTTCTTAATGATTCCCAGATGGAATGAAGGTTAAGGTTTCACTAGGTTTGATTATTCTCACTTTTTCTTCTGTGCTGGGCACAAAAAGAGCTGCAGTTGTTTCTTTACTTTGAAGATATTTGCTGCATTCTACCTCTGTTTTTTACTTTCTTCTGCTACAGTATTTTATGGTTTACCATTTAAGACAGTGGTTATCATTTAATTAAAAAACATAGATAAATAAGACTCCACCTGGCTCTATAGCATAGAAGAATATTGCACTGATGATGACCTGCGTTTGGGTAGCAGCTTGGGTGTGGGAAGAGTTAAGTGGGGAGGACAAGAAAATGATTGGTATATGGCTTGGTCATACTGAGTGCATGAGAGAGGTGTTTTCTCCATGGCTACAACTGTTCCCATGCAAACAGAGACGCACAATAGACAAGAGTAGTTATGGGAAGGATGTGGACTTAGCACTCCCAAGCCAGTTATGCTAGCCCTTGGGGACATGTGTGGGATTACACATGTATCTCTGGTGGGCATAGGAGGTCTTCACACTGATGCAGATGCTCACATCAGTCACTGTAGGCAGGTAAAGAGTAAAAGAACCCCCCAAGACAATGTTCTGAATGATAGAGGGTAGCAAGTGGGGGAGTGACACTCAGTATGTCACTGGTGTGGGGGCACTTATAATCCTTTCTATACTCTGGATGGTCCTGGTTGGGGTGAAGCCAGACCCCAGGCCATTAGGATAACATCACCATCCCTCCAAGAAAGTTATATAGATGAATGAACATCAGCACGAGCACAAGCTAATTTGTGGCTCTCTGGATGACAGCTTCTTCCAGTTGGCTCTCACTTGGGTGCAGGTAGGGCCAAAGCCTCTAAAATGAAAGTGTTAAAAACCTTTAAATGGAGGCCCTGTTGGCCAACAAACATGGATGGAAAAGCATGTAGAAAAAACAAATAAATGTTTTAATATTAAAGCAATTCTTCAGGAAATATAATGAGAAACAAATTCACCTGCCCTTATTACGTGAAATGATTTTCAGTCATTTATGTTCCTTAGATAATATGCAATAAAATAGATAGTTATGCTGCTTATAGATTGGTTTTTACTAAATGAATGAATAAATAGGTCCATAGGTAAGTACTAGGTTAACTTCCCCTGCAGGCCATTTTAAGAATAACCATTTTCCCTTTTTGTGCTCGATTTGGTTATAGATTAGCCTTACCCATCCCATGGTCGCAAATTATATATTTATCCTAATGAGAATAACTGGGAACATACCATAGATAATTTGAGGGGATCCATGCATAGGATAAAGCATTTATAAGCTGTATTTGTCCTTTAGTAGCACTGGGGACAGTCCTGGGGTAACTTTTCTTTTTCCCATCCATAGATCTAAGTTGTGCTTGATTATGGACAGGGATGAACATTGTTTTATGTGGATGGGGAGTCTGTTCCAGAAATGCAGTATCATCTGCAAGATAAACTTATCCCTCCAAACCATTCTGTTGATGTTGCAGAAGAGATTTAGATCCCTTGACTGAGTATCTCTGATGCCATTTATCTTGCTAAATTTTATATATTTTAGTCTTCATATATGATATAACATCCCAAAGCAAGTGATTTTGGAAGGTTTGGATTTGTGGAACCACTTTGCTGTAACTTAGCTTTTAAAATGTAGTTCCTTTAACATTAACATAGCTGTTCAATGTAAACAAAAGGGAGAAGTCATACATTATTGAGACTTAAATAGAGTAACTAAAATATATCAACACTTTGCATATTGTTTTTAGTATTACAAAAATATTTTGTTTATGTGAATCTTAACAAAATATAGTGTGTGTTTTCTTATGGAGGCACATCAGTTTATCCACATTTACTGAAGTATGCCAACTTATGCTGACCATCATTAATTTTCTGCAATGTCTGATACAGTATAAACTTTGTGCATGGCACACTAGTAAAGGAAGCATCATAAAATAGGAAAAAAAATAGATGTTATTAATCAAATAAGTAAACTGTTAGTTTGAGATTTGCACGGTGAATATTACTATGTAATGAAACAGAAGATAAATGTATGAGCTGTTTTTAATGAGAGATGTCCAAAAAATGAAATGTTGACTTGCATAGCTACTTTAGGATGTTGGGATGTTAATTATGTTTTGCATTGCATACATTTTAATGTTTCCTACACTTTGGCAAGGCGGTAGCAATGTTACCTCACAGCAAGAGGTTCTCCCGTTCGATTCTCGGCTTGGCTTGGGAGTGCCTTCTGTGTGGAGTCTGCATGTCCTCCCCGTGGCTGGGTAGTGTTTGAAAGACATGCGTGTGTAAATGGGCGTGCCTTCACTGAAGGTTGAACGTCAAGCTGGCACCTCGGCGTTTCGTAAAAAAATCTACTGCCAATCATTAGCAGACCGGAGTTCCGCTGTGGTGACCCCTTACCGGGAAAAAGCCGAAAGACAAACAGCAACACTTTGGCAAGGCATTCTCAGCAGAGTATATTTAGTTGTTTCTTTTGTTACAGCTCTTCAAAAACCACTCCACTGTGAGTGTAGTAAGCCAACTGTACAACACAGTATCTTCTTGTTTTTCACTTTTCATCATTGTAATGTACCCACGGTGTGTGTACTTTATTATTTATATATTCGAGGGTACGGAAGTCTCCCATTTTTACTTTTTATAGATTTACAAGTTATAATTCATGGCACTGAAAATCAGTGAAGTGTGACTCACT